>NW_007726287.1:733617-767634 GCF_000696425.1 Galeopterus variegatus | reverse complement strand
CCCCCTCTCCCTGCACCCCCTCCCCCCGCCCGGGGGTCTGGGAAGGGCACAGGGAGGAGGAGGATAAGGAAAGGGAGATGGGAGGGAGAACAGGAGGGAAGCGGGACAGGGAGGAAGAAAGGAGGGGAGGACATGGGGAGGGGCTGGCACTCTGAGACCCCTGCCCCTGCCCCAGACTCCGTCCCTCCTGACCCTGGCAGCCTGCCCAGCGCAGCGAGCTGCCAACCTGCTGCCCAGCTCTGGCGTCTGGGGAGGACGGTGGCCCAGCGCTGGGCCCTAGATTCCTTGGGAAGGGTTTACCCTAGAAGTAAAAAATGCCTTTGGGCAGAAGACCTTCAAAGTTCAGTCAAACCTTGGACAAGTCTGTGCCTCAGTTTCCCCAACCATAAAACAGGGATAAATAGCTTGCTATTTACATGGGAAGTGCTCAGCTAGTGCCAGGCCAGGCCACAGTAAATGCTCCCTACAGATGGGGGGTGTCATGAGGGACGGGCCTTCCAAGCTGATCAGATCCCATCAGATCAGATCGAAGGCTCATCCTCCAAGTGAGTGGTGGGCGCTGTCCTCCAAATGCAGCTCTGGGCTGGGGTCCCTGTCATCCACGCACCAATGGCCCAGGAAGCAGTTTTCAACCAGGTCCACAATCCACACAATCTCAGGGAGGACTGACTGTGGTTCTGAATGCAACCTCGGGGTCCCAGGAAAAGACTAGAAAGCACCCCCCCGACACACACACACAATTCCACCCTATTCCCCAGCCCTAGGCCCTCAGCATGCATTGACCCCTTTGGGTGGGGAGACCGTTCGTTGTTTGCCCATCCATCCATCCATCCGTCCATCCATCCGTCCATTGCAAAGTATTTCTTTACTAGTGCTGGGGAGGCAGGAGAGAACGTGTTCACACAATGACAAAAATAGCTCTTTAATGACAATTCTGATCAGCACCAGAGGGGAGAACTTCTGAGGGCTGTGAGCCTATAACTGGGGAGGGGGCCTTCCTTGTGGGGTGCGCGTGGGTTGGGACTGGAATGAAGAAGTTGGAGAAGTGGTGACCAAGCACAGTGAACATCGTCCCGGAGGCTCAGAGGCAGGCAGAGCCAGGCAGGGGGAAAGAGGGCAGAAGGGCGCTCAGGCACTCACCCCTGGAGAGAAGCGGCTCTTCCTGCAGCCACCCCACAGCCCTGAAGGGGCCTCCCTGCTCCAGCCAGAGCAGGGCTCCCTGGCGCGCTGGCTGTCACCTGTCCTGTCTGTCCGCCTGCACCGTGAGCTGTTTGGGGCTGGGCTTTGGTTCTCAAGCCTTTATTTGGCAGAGACCAAGGCCACAATGTGCCCACTGACTTTATTTTTTAAATATTTTAAAATTCTTTTTTAGTTTTTAAATCTTTTTATAAGTATCAATTTTTTTGTTGTTGCTAAAATTGGCATCACAACATTTACCATTTTAACCACTTTTAAGTGCATAGTTCTGTGACATTAAGGACATTCACATTGTTGTGTAACCATCACCACCAAGCATCTCCAGAATTCTTTCATCTTGTAAAGCTCTGCACCCATTAAAGGCTGACTCTCCGTTCCCCTCCCCCAGCCCCTGGCACCCACCCTTCTACTCTCTGTCTCTGTGAATTTGACTACTCGAGGTATTTCATGTAAGTGGAATCACACAGCATTTTAGCAAATACCTCAACACCTTGGGCCAACTATATACTCAGTGAGCAGTTTGCATGTCACAAAATCCTGGAGCGAAGGGACTGTAGACCTCATCTTGACCAGCTTCCTTTTGTAGGATGGGAAACTGAGGCCCAGAGGAAGAAAGGGATTTCCTCAATGTCACAGGAGCAGTCGGAGGAGCTCCAACTTTGCTCAGAGAATTTAAATATGTGTCATCCCTGGCTGATGCCTAGTGCACACTCTCTGTGACTTGTCCCACCCCAGTCATCCCCGTGGGTTTCTGGAAACGACCTCAGAAAGCCTCCTCAGATAAAGGAGGAGAGTCTTTAGAACCCTGGACAGCCAGACACTTGGCCCAGTACACCAGCCACTGCATGGGCACTTGTCCAGATGCTGGTCATTCCAGCCAGATGCTGGTCCCCAAGCCTAGGAGATGAAGACCAGAGACCGGGGCCACTCCTGCTTGACATGTGCACCTTAACTCCCCAGGACAGCCCTGCCAGTAGGTTTTATTATCACTGTCATTTTACAGCCCAGCAAACAGGGCTGAGTAGAGAAATGATTTGCTCAGGGTGGCAGAGCCCTGCACAAAGCCCCACTTCAAATCCATCATTTTGTCCTCCACTGGTACGGGAAGCCCAGTGGCCTGGCTCCCCCCAGCCTCCTCTCTGTGACCGAAGGGTCTCCTGCAAAAGCTGCTCCCCAGGGACAGTCTCCAAGTCCAGCTTGACCCTAGCCTGGAGAGCCAGGATTATCCCAGAAAGGTCTCCAGGACCAGTACACCGGGGCCTCCCCACATTCTCTCTGCCCCACCCCTCCGAGGCCAGGCCCCTCCACTTCCTCCACGTGGCTGGGCCGCCCAGGGTGCAGCTCAGCCCTGCAGGGGAGCGCGGTTTGCAGGCCGAGTTGGCAGAGGGACACCCGGGGGGTGGAGGGGATTTGCGGGGCACCCTCGCATCGAACTTTCTGAGAAGGCCCCCTCCCTTCTCTTTCTCCCTCCAAGGGGGGAGCCTGTTTCCACGTGGCTGGGCCGCCCAGGGTGCAGCTCAGCCCTGCAGGGGAGCGCGGTTTGCAGGCCAAGTTGGCAGAGGGACACCCGGGGGGTGGAGGGGATTTGCGGGGCACCCTCGCATCAAACTTTCTGAGAAGGCCCCCTCCCTTCTCTTTCTCCCTCCAAGGGGGGAGCCTGTTGGGGGGGTGGGATGGCAACACCCGCCCTTGCCACGGTGCTTCCTCTTTGTGCATGGCCCTCAGCCCCGGGCACCCAACGGCCCGTCTCCCCTGGCCGTACTTCCGCGAGCCCGGGCCTCCCCACCCCGCACCTGCAGCAGCCCCGCTGCTTTAGGTTTATCTGCTGGAGAGGCTTTGAGGGTGGGGAACGGGACCCTTATCTCCCTGCCAGAGGCCTGCCCTACGGTTGGGGCTTTGTAATCTGACATTGTGATTTTTTCACCCTTGTTTTTCCCCCCTGGAGGGAAGATTTGCTGAATCATTTGGGGGAGGTGGTTGGAGGGGGCTGGGGGCGAGGCAGCTGTAGGGCGGTGATAAGTGTGAGGCTGGGCCCAGGGGCGCTGGGGAGCTGGCCAGGAGGAAACCCCGAACCCTGCCGGTTTCCAGCCAAGATTGTAGGCTTCTGAAGCTGAGCCCAGGCATCCTGAACCTTCCAGGGGAGTCCAGAGGGGGGCCAGGCTGCATGTGGCCATAGATGCAGGCCCCGATGGGCGACCTATGTGCCAGATGGGACTGGAAGGCAGGAACAGTGACAGTGGCCTGGGTGACTTCAATTGGCCTCTGAGCCCCCACAGGACAGCTCCTAGGACCCTCTAGGTTGCCCTTGTTTTCCACATTGTCCTCCTGAGGCCCTGAGAGGGGCACTGGCTGGCCCGCAGCCCCTCAGCAGATTGGGAGCGAGCTGGGGGCGGACGGGAGGCCTCCTATCTCCCCCAGGCCTTTGTACCCGCTGTTTTCTTGGCTCAGGGTGGCCCTCCGCACTTTGGACAGATCATATTCTGCTTCTTCCAGGAAAACTTCTCTGACCTCCAGGGCTGGGCTTGGTGACCCCCAGGGTCTCCCAGAGCCCCATGAGCATCTCCTGTCCCAGGTCTTGCCCCACCAGGGCCCAGCCCAGGGTGGACACCCAGCAAATGCTTGTTGTGGTTTTAGGGTTCTCTCCTCGCACCCTGAGAGGAGATATCGTCCATTGAGACTGAAAGCCTAGGACCTGCAGGTGGGAAGAAGTCCCCAGAGGAGGTGGGCTAGCCCCAGGGATGCCCTCTCTGCTGCAGAGCAGACCCAGTGGCTAGGAGAGGTGGGCTCAGCCCCAGGCCCTGCCTTCCCACAGTGTCAGCCTCCACAGCCTGCACTCTCCCTGCAGAGTGGCCTGACCTCCAGGTGCCCAGCCCCCTAGTCTCTCCAGGGACTGAAAACATAGTGGAGACAGGGCATGGCGGTGGGCCACATACAGAGACAGGGATCGTACTGGGCATGGGGGGAGGGCCTTGAGGCCAGGCTGGACTGAGCCTGAGGCTTCCCCAGGACACCTTCCACCCGACTGATTTCTGATTCCCCCCCAAGTCTGGTGGGCAACCGCAGCCCCGGGGAAGAGGGGTGATTGACGCCCCTGAGTCAGCGGCCACATCCCCTGCTGCTCCCAAAAGGGGCTTCTGGGGCAGGAAGAGCTGTCCGCGGTGGTCGCTTTGCTACCTTCCTGCTGCCCAACTGAACTCAGAGATAAGTCCTTGCTAGGCTGAGAGAGGCCTGGGGGCTCAAGCCCTCCCCAGAAATCATGTCGAGTTCCCCATGTGGAGGAAGGGCCCTGACGGCCACGATAACCCCTCTATTTTTAAGAGATCCGGGAGGAAGTTCCAAGTCACCCTTTGCAGAAATAGCTCTGAGCTTCAGCCTGACATCTGTGGCTCCCACTGTCAGCAGGGATGGCTGGGGAGTGGAGCAGGATTCATTTCACCAGATGCAGGGCCCGGTGGGGCCTCAGCCCTGGACTGGGAGGGCCGGGACCCTGGGCCTGTGCTCCAAGGTCAGAATTATGGGCAACGGTAATAACAATATCTTTTATTGTGCATGTAAAGCACACCGCAGCATCGCCTCATGGAAGCGCTGTAATCATGGCACAGATGTGGACAGAGGGGGTAAGCCCCCTGGGGAGACATCTGGAGGAGGGGACGCTGAAGCTGGCCCCGCACAGTTGTGAGAGCTGGAGGAACAGAACCCTTCCAGGTGGAGGGGACGGAAGGAGCAGCTGCGCAGAGTCGATAGGCAATGGCACGCTGTCTGGGACCGACAAAGTTGTTTATTCTCTCTGGCCTCAGTTTCCTCATCAGGAAAATGGGGATGATAACAATGCCTCCCTCGATGAGTTAATTTGTATAAAAGGGTTTGCAACATCATCCGGCACTTCATGAGCTCTCAATAAATATTAGATATGAGGTTATTATCAGCAATGCCAGGCAGAGGTCTGAGCGGTAAAGACGTGTGCAGGGACGCTTTTCCATCTTCCCAGCTTCCAGACCGCGTTCCCCAGGTGTGGACGCCTATTTTCACAGGGCGTGCCGGCCGGCGCACCCACATGTGGCCTGCACTCTCTCTTGCCACCTCCGTCCTGTGTTTCCTAATTGAAGAACTGACGAAAAGGAAATCTTGGGACCCTGGAGCATGCAGGCTGAATCTAGAGATTTCTAAAGACCACAGATGTCATCTTACAGTTGAGAGAAACTGAGGCCCAGAGGGATGTGTCTGACCAAAGTCATCCAGCCAAGCAGGGGCCAGAGTGACATCTTTGGCCCCCCGACTTTCTGTCCAGGGTTCTCCTTCCATGCCTCTTTCTTGCAGGAGGGAACACAGTGCTTCTCGGTAAGGCCTCCCCAGCTACCCACGTACCTTGGTGATCCCCACATCATCGACACCCACGCCGCCTTCCCTGCGTCAGTTTCTCCGGCTTGTTTATTCTCTGCTGCCCCACTGAGCTCCACCACCCTGCCCTCACCACCTGGAATGCTGCCTGGCATGTGGCAGGCGCTCAATAAACATGTGTTGATGAATGAATGATTTCCAGCTCATCAGGGTGGTTTTTGTGCTTCTGTAAGCGTCCCTGGCTGGGCTCTCATCCATGATTCCAGGGCACACACTGTCTGCTCTTCATACACCAGCAGGCCTGGCCTCCCCTCATGCTCTGGGCTGGGCAGAGGTGAGCTGCCTGCAAACCGTTCCTGGCAGGCCAGGGAGCTTGGTGGGGACCCTCTCTCCTCTCCCCCTTAAAAAGAACGAACAGATCACCTCTCTTCCCCTTATAACCCACCAACATTTTTATTGTAGAAACCACTGAAAACCCAGAAAAAGTGTAGAAAAAAGAATAAAAACTTCACCCCCCAAAGATAACCTTGTGGCCACTGGCGCCTGCTGCCCTGACAGGTGGTTTCGCCCGTTGAGAATTGGCTGAGAGTGTGGTTGTTGCCTGGGGCCCGAGAGCGCCTCGACCCACAAGTGACCTTTCCTTGTTGATCACGAAGCACGTGTAGAACCCCCAGGCCGTGGGGAGGGGGCTCTCAGGACAGTGACAAGTGCCAGGCTGGACATGGCAGAGGGGCTCACTGAGTATACCCTGAGTCCGACTCTCTTCCTGGGGAAGAATGCTGGGGAAGTGGTTCAATGACAGGAGACCCCAGAAGCCCTGCCCTCCTGCTCCCACAGGCTTTTCCCCACATGTTCTGGGGTTCCAGGACCTTCCAGAAAAGGGGACGTTTTCTGTAGGCCTTGGAGAAGAGCTGGAAGCACCAGCACTGTTCCCTAACCTGGAGGGCTGTGACTGGGTTTCATGGGGTCTCAGCCTGCACCTGCTGGGCTGACTCCCAGATGCATTTGCACCTGCAGCCAGGATGCCCAGGGCCCCTGAGGAACCTTGGAGCCTCCTCCCGCCTGGCTCTTTTCTGCAGGTGAAATGGTTGGAAGTCGTTCTCTCTCTCTCTCTCTCTCTCTCCCCTCTGTTCCGCCTCTCCCGCTCTCTGGGCCACTAGGCCCCTGATAAGACTTGGATGGCACTATCGGCCCTGGAGCATCCTCCTGCCGGCCCACTGGCCTGCTCCAGCTGACGGTTGGCAGCCGGCGCCGTTTGATAAACTTATCAGGACAAACCTGAGCACGGCCAGGTCAGAACATGCCCTGCCTCAGATTTCCCTGCAGCTGCTTTCCTGCAGCCCCTACCCCCTGAGAACCCCAGGCCCTGCCCAGCTCCAGGCCAGACCCACCCCATCTAGACACCCAGGGAGGTCGTAGAGGGTAGATGCAACCCATGCCAGGAGGGAGAGCTGACTGTCCTGGGAAGAGTCACATGTCCGCTGTCCACTCCACTGGTCCCAAGCCTGGATCCTGCCCCCACTTGGAGGTCCTGTTCAGCTGCCAAGAAGGAGCCAAGTGGGATGCACACTCAGCCTAAATTTATTGGGGACCTATTGGATGCTGAACCCATAGGATGAGACCCAACATCTGCTGGGAGGTGGCTCACGGGCTTAGGGGGTGGGGACGAGTCAGCCAGCACTTGAAAAGCAGAAAAGAACCTGCACCCCCAGGAGCCATGCACCTATGCTATGGGAGCCTGGAGGGGCCAGAAATGTGAGGGAGGGGGCGGAAAGGCAAACCTCCAGGTCGGGAAATTATATTTGAGCTGAGAGAGTCTTTTTTTAATGCCAGCGATAACGTTATCATGCATGCCCATTACAGAAAAATAAAACGTTCATACCAAAAAATAAGAGGAAAAAATACACACAGCCCCCTTCATTCAGTGGCGGGGACTGTTGATAACTGCTCTGTATCCTTGCACACTTCCTGCCACGTGTGGGCATGTGTGTGTGTAATTAACAAAATGGAACCATGGTGTATACTGATTTTT
Source organism: Galeopterus variegatus (assembly GCF_000696425.1). Lineage (NCBI taxonomy): Eukaryota > Metazoa > Chordata > Mammalia > Dermoptera > Cynocephalidae > Galeopterus > Galeopterus variegatus. The sequence goes on along the minus strand of NW_007726287.1, from coordinate 760,067 downwards.
AAACCACTTTTTCACTTAAGATATGAATGGTTTCCTCCGTCAGTATACTATTCTGCAAAATCTATTTTTTTCTTTCATTTTTTCAGTTAAAAAAACCCCAGTCCCTTTTATAGGTAGCACTGAGAGTGACATCCAACCCTCTTTTCCAGCCCCAGAAACAATTGCTATCAACGTTTAGTGGATTTCTTCAGATTTGTCTTTCTAAGCAAGTGCAAACATACAAGCGGTCTTCAAAATGGTCATGGAAAGATTCCTACTATCTTTTAATTCCATTTTCCGAAAACTTTTCCATGTGCCCTTGTGTGCTGTGCTGATTTTACAGACCACATGCTACCATGCCACGTGCGTTTCTCATTCACAACAGCCTCATAAACCGCTTTCCAGGTCATCCTTAGAAAGCACCCTCGCTCCATTTTATAGCCACGTGGACGTCCACTGTGTGATATGCCATCAGCACTTGGCACATCTCCTCTCTTGGGCATTTAGGAGGGTCCCTCTGGGGTAGCCTTCACCCACACCACACTGTGGGGGCCAATACAGGGCAGCAATTAGAGTGAGGGCTTTGAAGTCAGGGGACTGGGGTCACCCAGGGAGGCCAGCTCATGCAAGGGGCAGAGGCTGGGGCTCAATTCTCTAGGTGGTGGGGGTGGGAGGCATCTGGTCTCCAGGGAACTTTCTGAATAGGTCCTGATCTTCTAGATGATACTGAACTCTACTTCCTTCCACTGCCCCACTACCCTTGCCTACATCTGTCCACCCTTCTTCCAGGTCAGCCCAGTCCAGCCAGAGGCAGATGGGGACAGCTGGGGCCAGCTCAGCAGCCCCCCTCCTCACACACACACAAATCCCTGGGCTGACCTCAGGAGACGCACTTTACCAGCGATTTCCATGGGGGGCTCAGTGGGGACCTCCCTGTCTGTCCCTCAAGGGGACTGGTCCTGGAGCTGGCAGGACCTGTCTGCCCAGCTGGGACATGGCCTGCTCTGGGGAGGAGCTTCTGCTGCATCCAGAGGGAATGCAGAATGCAGGGGCTGGGAAGTAGCCTGAAGCTGTCACCATGAACAGGACATTTTATCTGAAAGTAAAAACATTTTTTTAAATGTTTTTGAAAAAAAATGAAAACATTTTAATTCGGTTGTTGCATTCCACTCCCTAATGTGGCCAGGTTTTGTTTTTGTTTTTATTTTTGCGGCTGGCCAGAACTGGGATCCAAACCCATGACCTCGGTGTCATAACACTGTGCTCTAACCAACTGAGCTAACCAGCCACCCCCCGTTTGTTTTAATATTAAAATATTGGTTTTGTTATTTACCATTGAGTAAATTGATATTCTGGGTGGAGTCACCAAAGCCATCCTGAGGTCTCACATGCCCCCATTTACACCACTAACCCTCAGCAGCGGGGCCAGCACCACAGTAAGGGGCCTGGCAGCCCCCACCCCACCCTCTCCACTCAGGTACAACTTCTGAGGCCACCATTTGCACTGTATTCTGTGAAAATGGAGCCCCTGGAGCTGTACAATCCAGTGGCCCTGGTGGAAAGGCCACTAGACTAGGAGTTGGGAAATGTGGCTTCTGTCTGTCATTTGCCACTGTCTGCCATTGTGGCCTTGGGCTAGCGCCTCCCCTCTCTGTGGCAAATGGAAGCAATGCACACTGTCACACTGTGACTCAGGTGGCAGGAATTTCAGGCAAGGTATGAAGGAGCAGGGGCTTGAACTCCTCAAATCACAGATGGCAGGTGGGTGGTGCCCCTACACCTACTGAGTCATGCCTCCCACTGTGTTCCAGTGTGATGTGTGCAGCCTCTGCATCCTGAAGGACACAACACCCACAGGGACCTCTGCTTCCACTGGCGTGGGCTGGCGCCAACCTGCAAGCCTTCTCCAGGGGCTGCCTTGTCCTCTGGGGGCTGCCAGCTCTGCACGTGAAGCCCACGCCACAGCAGCCCTGGGGTCCTGGCAGCCCAGAAGGGTGGTGAAGGGGCAGCACATCGCTGTCCAGCTTGGGGCAGCAGAGCAGGGAATGATCTGAGCAGACCCCAACCCCTGGCCACCGCCTACCCCAGGGCTGGGGGCATCCCAAGCCAGACCTTTCCAGCCAGTGCTGAATTATCCCCTGGAAGCAGGGCTTCCCCTCCTACCTTCCCACACACCTGCCGGCTTTCTCTGCAATATGCAAATAAGGTCCCAGCCCCCGCTGCTCTGAGGCTGCTGTGGCCCACCCCAGCCCCACCCCATCCAGTGGAGGAGCCAGAACAACTAAACCCAATCTCACCAACCGCAGCTGATGAAGGAGAGACATTGTCTGGGTCCCCTTACAGCTCAGTTTCTCTTCCCACCCCCCCGGCCCCAATGCAGAAGTGGCTGAAATCCTGACATTGGTTTGGTTTTGTTTAGCAAACAAGGAACATGCAAAGCAGCTCCTGATCCGTGTGTGTGTGTGTGTGTGTGTGTGTGTGTGCACGCCCCCACGCCCAGCACCCAATTTACACGTTCCCCTGATCTGGCAGATGCAGGGAAAGGCCCCTCACCAGGGGCCACTTCAGGCCTGGCCCTGGAAGTGTGGCTCTGGGCAAGTCACATCCCATGTCTGGGCTTCACTGTCCCCATGGACAGGAAGAGGGATGGGAGCAGGTGGCCTCTCTCATGGCAGCTCTGCTGCTCTGGCCACTAGAATCCCTCCTCCCGTGACTTCCAGAGACTGGCCCTGCAGGCCACCAACAGGGAGGCTGCTGAGGCCAGACCACCCTCCTGTGCAAATCACCAGCCCACCCTGCACACCTGAGAGGTTTCTTTAGGGGAATTCTGGCTTGTAAACAGGAAGAGCCTCCAGACTAGTGTATTGTCAGGGTCCTGCCCAGTCAAACCCAAGCCTGGGGAGGGGGCAGGATTTGCCATTCCCCATGGGGGCTTTAGACCCCCAAACCCTGGAGTCTCACAGCAGAGGAGAGAACTAAAGGAAACACCTACAGGTCTCAGTGGGCGTAAGGGTGAACGGAGGCTCTGAGAAGAAGACAGCAAAACTTGGATCAGGTCCTGATCCCAACTCTGACTTGATTGCTGTGTGACCTTGGGCAAGTCTACTGACATTTCTCTTTTTCTGATTTCCAAATCAAATGTTAGGAAATAACGAATACCCAAATCCTCCTCTTGGAGATGGACGTGTGCATTTTATATATTATCTACTCTAAGAAGCCGTGCAGCGAAGGATTCCACTTAACTTTAACTTAGAGTTTCCCAAGGTTATTTGATCCATGTGCCCTATGTCCCTTTAAAGCATACTACCCTCTTCAGGCCTGTGGAGCTCTGGGGAACCCTGGAACTGGCCTGTGGCATGTCCAGCCACCTCTGTGGTCCTCTGTGACTGCAAATCTGGAGGACTGATTTGCAGGAGGGACCAGACGACTCGTGCAAACAGCTCCTAGTTCACCATATTTGAGCTGTCTGCAGCTGATGGGGATGGGACATGTCACCCTTTGTCATTCCACCACAGTTTGAGCCTCGCAAAGTTGCCATGTGCTCAAACACACTTTAAACAAGTTGGTTCATGAACCCAAGGTTCCATCTCATTATAAAGAGGAATCATCCCGATGACAACAATGGAATAGCTTTTGAAAATATCCTTCTTTCTCTGGGAAAGGGTGGGCACTATTGTCTATGTTCCCTACAGCTGACCCCTCTGAGCCTCAGTTGCCCCATCAGTAAAGTGGGATAATATCACCTCCCTTACAGAGGGTTGTGCGGATTAGAGACAATGTATGGAAACGCTTGGCCCATCCCAGCACCTGCAGGTGATTCATTCACATTTGTCCTTTGCTGCGGGCCGGGCACACTTGTGCTGGGGGCTTGAGCTCAGAGAGAATACCTTCTTTGTGCGGATTAGAGACAATGTATGGAAACGCTTGGCCCATCCCAGCACCTGCAGGTGATTCGTTCACATTTGTCAATTGCTGCGGGCCGGGCACACTTGTGCTGGGGGCTTGAGCTCAGAGAGAATACCTTCCACAGAGGGGAAAGTTATCCACGTATGACTGCCATTTCACGTTCAATGGCTCCTGAGCTGTAAGCAAGAGCCCAAGTTGCCTGGTGTCAGAGGAGGAGATGAACTTCTGGCTGGAAGGACCAAGGGAGGCTTCATGGAGGTGATGGCATTTGAGGGGCTTCGTATGATGGGCAGGACTTCAAAAGGGGGTTTACAACTTGGCAGAATTTACCATGTGCTGTTTTACATGGATGGTCTCAGGGAATCCAGGCATTTGAGGGGCTTCGTATGATGGGCAGGACTTCAAAAGGGGGTTTACAACTTGGCAGAACTTACCATGTGCTGTTTTACATGGATGGTCTCAGGGAATCCGTGAAGGGGAGTTTTATGTTTACCATTTTACAGAGGAGGAAGCTGAGCCCCAGAGAGGTTAAGGGACTCACCTGAAGTCACACAGCTAGTAAGGTGGCAGCACCAGGCTTAACTCAATCACACCTGCAGAGTCCCTATTGCCATGTAAGGGAACACTCGCAGGTTCCAGTGTTTAGGATGTGGGTGTCATCTTCGGGGGCCATTATTCAGCCCACCACAGTGATTGCCTGAAGGACGTTGAGATGGGAGCTATCCTGGATTGCCCAGTTGGGCCCAATATAATCCCTCTTTATAAGAGGGAGGAAAGAAGGTCAAAGGGATGACAGAAGCAGAGTGATGCGCTTGGAGACGGAGGAGGGGCCGTGAGCCGAGGAGCACAGCCCCTAGAAGCTGGAGAAGACGAGGAACAGACTGGCCCGGAGCCTCCAGAAGGACGGCAGCCCTGCCAACACCTTGATTTTAGCCCATAAGACTCATTTTGGGTTTCTGGCATCCAGAATGGTGAGAGAATAATGTGAATTAATGAATTTGTGTTGTTTTAAGCCACTCGTTTTGTAGCAATTTGTTACAGCAGCTGCAGGAGGCTGACGCAGCCCCACGGCTCTGCCTGTGTCCTTCCCCGAGGTCTCGCGGCACAGGTCTCACTCATGTCACAGCACTGACCAGGCTGGTCTGTGCACAGCTCCCTGGCTGTCCGAGTCCACCGCAGCTCGCTGTGCTTTTGAAGCTCCCCACCATGCCTCCCCAAAGCCTCATGCAGTACCTTGGACCCAGTAGGCACTTAATAAATGCTGGTCACATGTAAACCAATCTCTGTCTTTATTTTTATTTTCAGCAATTGAGAGGAACAGAATTTCGACAGCAGTAACTGCTGGTTTCTCGGCCCCATGACCTGATCGTAGAACTGGAATCCCAGTGGCCAGCGGAGTGCTGGCCAGAGGTGGGGCAGCCAGCACATGTGGCTGAAGCATGGGGTGGCAGCTCAGGAGGCAGCTCTGACTACCTGTGGCAGCCAGAAAGGCCCACACGACTAGAATCCAGGGTGACCAGATCCCAGCCAGGTGGGCAGCCGGCAGGAGGAGGATGTTTCTGTGGGTCCCAGCTCTGGTCTATTCTTACCACCTCTGTCCACCTGGGGGCATTCTAGCTTTCTGGGCCCTGCAAGGGGAAGGCACCTGGGCACACCTGTAGACAACTGCAGCTCAGGAAGACCCAGAGCAGCTCCCACACTTTGCTGCAGGAGAAAACGTTGATCCAGAAAAGGAAAGTGACTTGCCTGAGGTCACACAGCAAATTCATAAGACTCCTGTCCAGTGCTACCTCCAGGAGACTGGGGATCCGGGCTCGTGGGGCTAGACTCCAGGTGATGGGGCCTCAGGGCAGACTGGCTAGGAGCCGGAGCAGGTGAAGCCTCACTTGAGACTGTGCTGGCTCTCCCGGTGCCGCCGCAAGTCCACCTTGCGCTGGAAGCCCTTGGTGCACAGCTCACAGCTGAAGGGCTTGAAGCCTGTGTGCTTGCGGCTGTGGGTGATGAGGTTGGAGCTCTGGCTGAAGGCCTTCCCACACACCTGGCACTTGTGGGGCTTCTCACCTGTGGGTGGGGTGGGCAGCACAGCAAGGGTGTGGTCAGGGCATCCTCACCAGGCCTGCCGTCCCCACCCTGGCCCACACTCGTTCTCCAAAACTTTACGATGCTTTATCTCATGACCAGCTCACATTCACTTTAGAAAGTAATCGGAAAAGAGAGACAGGTGTAGACAGAACCCAGATCCCCCTCACCCCTCACTGGATGGTGTGCTGGTCAGGGCAGGGACCAGGTCCATCTCATTTATATGTGCATCCCAGAACCCGGCACGGGGCTTGGCACCAAAGAAGCCCTCGGTTAACAGGGAAGAGCGTGTGAATGAGCAATCCACCTGTTAGTCTTCCATCTACTGTTTCCTTCCAGTGTTAGTGACTTAGGCAACACAGGAGGCCAGCCCTTCTCTAGCACACGGCCTTCCTGTTTGTCACTAGATCCCATCCCCTCCTAAATCCGGGGGTCTTTGATGCATCTCACAGTGGGGATGTCCTGAGGCCCGGTGGGCGGCCTGGGCGGCCCCCAGTCCCCCTAGCTCTGGGGGACACAGGCTGGGTGAGGGGCCGGTGGCTCACTCACCAGTGTGGATGTACGTGTGCTTCTTCATGTCTGACTTCTGGTGGAAGCGCTTGCCGCAGAACTGGCAGGGGTAGGGCCGCGTGTCCGAGTGGATGAGCAGGTGGGTGGACAGGGTGGACGAGCGCTTGAAGGCTTTGCCACACATCCGGCACTCAAAGCTGCGCTCCTGCCGGAGGAAACGAGGCCCCGGGGGGTCAGGCGCAGGCGGGGACTCGCGACCTGGGACTGCCAAGCTGGGTGCAGGACTGGACCTGGCTGGGATCCCCTGAGGAACAGGACACTCCGTTGGGGTGGCCTCGAGGACCTAGGGACCCCATTCCTGCCGTCCAGGTGGGACTGAGGATTGGAGCCTGACCAGACACCTGTGGGATTTTTCTTTGTAACCTCCACAGTACCCCACTTAAAATAAGCCTCCATAAATGTTTGTTGATCGACTGATGGATCGAGGTTTCATGGCCATCAACCCAGAGCGGGCTCCTTGAGGCAGGGGTGGTTATAGGATGCACAGTGGTTTAGTTAAGAGTCTGGATTATTGAGGCCCAAATTTGGCTTCTGCCTCTTAGTAGCCATATGATTTTAGGCAAGTCATTTAACCTCCCTGAGACTCAGTTTCCTCATCTGTACATTGGAACAGCAACAGGAACGACATCCAAGGGTCACTGGGAGGATTGGAGGTAGAGAGCTGAGCCAGCACCTGGCACGTGGCATGTGCTCCCAAATGGAAGCTCTCGTGGTCATTCTTGCATTTCCCACCTGATCCTTCACATTTTTACCCAGGTGTTAGTGACCCATGTCAATTTCAGGTGCTGTCCCTGGAATGGAACACTAAGGAAGGGATCCCCGCCTCAGGCAGGGTCGAGTGGGATAAGATGAACATTTAAGCCCAACTCCAAGATTCCAAGAGTTGAGGGTCTCACGGCTGAGGACACCCGCCCTGATCATCCCGGGGCGAGATTGTTTCTGAGGCTCTCAGACATATCGCTGCCCCCGAAATCCCCCCCACAGGGCAAAATCCTCTTCCAATTGCACACGAAACCAACTCAGTCGATCAGAGACTGAAGTGTAAGGGCAGGTGTTGGAGACACAGACCAGGGTGGTAGGGACACTCTACCTCATCAATGAATGGTGATAAAGACCTGTATCACCGTCAGGGGCAGGAGGGAGAGACCCATCCCAGCCCCCAGGCTCCCCAAGGGAAGCACAGAGCAGGAGTGGGAGCTGGGGTCCTGCTCTTGGCTAGCTGCCCACCTGGGAGTGGACGTGTGTGTGCTGCTCCAGGCTGACGGCGTGGCCGAAGGTTTTGCCGCAGACATCACAGGCGAAGGGCCGAGTCCCGCTGTGGGAGCGTCGGACATGCACTTCGAGCCCATGTGGAGTGGAGAACACCTGGGGCAGGGGCAGAGCATGAGGCCGTGGAGGCTGCAGGGAGGGAGACAGGCCTGGGGTCCCACGGCCAGCTCCAAGGATGGGCAAACAGAGAAGGAGCCCTGGATTGCCAGTTCTGCTACTCATGTGCTGTGTGTCCTGGGGAGGTCCCTTTCCCTCTGTGTGGCTCAGTTTCCTGTCTATAAAATGGGAGCTGGGAGAGGGGATGTGGAAGGCCCGTCCTTGCCCCATCTAGAGGCTCAATAGCTTAGCAGTTAAGAGCCAGGAGTTGCAGCACCAAGCCAGGTTTGAATTCTGGTTCTGATATCTCTGCTTGCCATGTGACCTTGGGCAAGTGACAGCCTCTGTGAGCCTTAGCTCTTCCTCTGCCTTCTGGGACTCATGCATGCCATGTGCCTCGCACAGGGCTGGGCACACAGTCAGGGCTCAATGAATGGTGATGAAGATGAAATTCTGGATCCTTGATCCCACCCAGATCCCCAGATGCACAGTGCAGGGAACACCAGCTGGAATACCCGTAGCTGCCAGCGTGCTGGAGAGGGGAGGCCGCACAGGGCCCACGTGCCACCCGCACCCCACTGCCCACCTTGCTGCACTTGACGCAGTGGTATGCGTCCATGCCTGGGGAGTAGTGGAGGCTGAAGTCCAAGGGGGGCTCGGTGCTGGGCACCAGAGGGCTGCCATACAGGCTGACGGAGCGCTCCAGGAAGGCGGACTGCATGGTGGAGGGGGCCTGATGGTAGCTGTGGCTGTAGGATGAGGCCAGGGTGTCCCAGGAGAAGCTGGGCTTGTAGAATGGGGGTGAGTCGGATTCACCATATTGGGGTCGGGACATCACAATGGGGCCCTCTGTGGAGATAGGGACACATGCCTGGTGACTCATTTAAAAGTAGGGGCACGCACTTCCCACCACCCTCCACCACCCATCGCCACCTGAGTAACCTCATGCTGAGGGTTTACTGCTACAGAGCATCTGTGTCCTCACTGCGGCTCCTCGGCTTTTTGAGCCAGAAGCACGACACATGCCTGGTGACTCATTTAAAAGTAGGGGCACGCACTTCCCACCACCCTCCACCACCTGAGTAACCTCATGCTGAAGGTTTACTGCTACAGAGCATCTGTGTCCTCACTGTGGCTCCTCGGCTTTTTGAGCCAGAAGCACCCCCCCCGTCACCCCAGAGTGCCCACCTCACCCACTGCATGGACCTGCCCAGCTGCTTCTCTGGCCAGAAGCCCTCATCGGGAGCAAGCTCCCCGAACAGGAGGGTCCGAGCAGAAGCCAAAGGACCTTGTCAGTCCTTCCTGACTCCACAACCCCAAAGGGGCCCTGCTCCAGGAGCCCATTCACGCCCCCCTCCCCTTGGCACTCGCTGGGGAGCAGCTGGGGTTCCCGGCTGGGTACTTGGTGCTGAGGTCATCCTGCTCAAGCTCTGGTCCGGCTCCAACTCTGGCTCCCGCTTGAGATCTGTCCAGTCCAGGCACTGGTTTGGGAACAACGTGCTGAGGACAGGGCTGTTGCTCGGGACCTGGTCCCTGGCCACTGCAGGGAAACAAGACCATCAGAGTCACCAGCTACAGCTTCTGGGAAGCCTGGAGGGAGCGAGGGAGGGTACTCCCTTCCAGGAGGAGGGGGCCCAGGGAAAGACCCACTCACCGCTGCTTCTGGCTGCCCACACTCAAGGTATCTGACCAGGATGGGTGGGATGAGGAGGCCAGAAGGAGACTCCTGGGGAGAACTCTTGGGCCAGTCTGGGGTTTTCTGAGCACCCCGACTCCTGCCCCAGCTTGGACCTCCTATTAGGCCCCACATGTCAGTAACAGCACCAGCTCCAATTCTGATGCTGTCATCACCCCAAGGGGTCAGAAGAGATGAGAGTATCATTCATTCACTCTCTCCTTTCATTCATTCACTTATTCACTCAACCAACATTTACTGAGCTCCTGCTTCCAGACTTGTTAATTTCAGTTTTTTCACATGTGCATTGTTGCAATTGATTTTTGCAGTTGATCTTTTTTTTTTTGGCAGCTGGCCAGAGGGAGATCTGAACCCTTGACCTTGGTGTTACAAGGCTGTGCTCTAACCAGCTGAGCCAACCGGCCAGACCTTCCTGCTTCCAGAGTTCGATGCCATTTCATCCCCATTACACAGGGCAGAGCCACGGGTACAGCAGGAGGCCAGCCTGGGCTCTGACTCACCAGGCGCGAAGGCAGGAGGCCAGACCACGTCGTGCTCTTGCACGCAGGGCTGGTGGTAGGTGTGAGCTTTCTTGCTCTTCACCAGGAAGGAGCGTGGCATTTTCAGCGTGTGTCCCACACCTACAAGGTAAGAGGGGTGGGAACGGTTAGCAGGGATAAGAGGACAATATCCCCCCATATTTTAGAACCTCCTCCTGAGATCACACAACAACTGTACTGGGTCGAATAATGTCCCCCCAAAGTTCACATCCACCTGGAAACTGGATGTGACCTTATCAGAAACAGAGTTCTGCACATGGATTCAATTTATGATGAGGTCATAGTGGTTTAGGGTGGGATCTAAATCTGTATGACTAGTGTCATATTAGAAGAGAGAAATTCAAACATGGAGACGTAGGCACACACAGAGGGGACACCACGAGATAACAGAAGCGGAGACTGCAGTGATGCTTCTATGAGTCACAAATACCAAGGATGGTGGCAGCCACCAGCAGCTGTAAGAGAGGCATGAAACAGACACTCCCCGGAGACTCCAGAAGGAACCAACCCCGCTGACACCTTGATTTTGGATTTCTAGGCCCCAGAACGGTTAGAGAATAAATTTCTGTTGTTTTTAAGCCACCCAGTTTGTGGTACTTTTTTATTTATTTATTTATTTTTTAAAAGATGACCGGTAAGGGGATCTTAACCCTTGACTTGGTGTTGTCAGCACCACGCTCAGCCAGTGAGCAAACCGGCCATCCCCATATGGGATCCGAACCCGGGGCCTTGGTGTTATCAGCACCACACTCTACCGAGTGAGCCACGGGCCAGCCCCAGTTTGTGGTACTTTTTAATGGCAGCTACAAATCCTAAACTCCCTCACTCCTCCCTTGCCAGAAAACCAGTACATTTAGCCTCTAGAAAGTCCCAGGGTCCACCCACTCCCACTGGCATCTCCAGAGCTGCACAGGAGCAGAGGAGGAAAGAGCAGAGGTCTCCTCGTGTCAAATACTGTGGACCCCACTTCTAGAAAGCTGACTTGAGTCTTGGTGGGACCCACCTTCAGAGGCCATCGAAAGAGGCAGTCTGAGCTTCGGTTTTGGAATCAGAAGCTTGGCTCACCTCCTGTACAATTTGGGGCAAACACTTAACCTCTCTGGGCCTATTTCCTTTCCTATAAGGTGGGACGCCCAGGCTTGCAGGACTGACGAGTGCATCATCCGTGCTGAGTGCCTATCGCTGAAGAGGGGGGTCTGGCTGTGGGGCTGCAGCAAGTGGGGGGAGGGGGACACCTCAATTGCAAGCTGAGAGCTGCTGCAGCCAGAGCAGGGCTGTGCCTTGTCCACAGCCCCAACCGAGAGTCTGGTCCCCAGGGAGGGAGGCGCTGTCTCTCTCTGAGGAGGGGGGAGCTCAGGCCCAAGAGGACCCCACACTCCACCACACCCGGAGGCTTGAGGTTTCACTGTGGATACAGAAAAAGAGGCAGGTGTCCACCAACCCCAGGTGCGGAGGAGTGGGCCGCCCAGCCCAGCACTGTCAGTGACCCCACGGGCCAGGGATGTGGGGGAGGAATCTGAGGACCAAATTGGCCAAGGGACCTGCCCTTGGTCCCAGGTGGGTGTGGGGAGTGGCAGCGCTGGACCATCCTGAGCGCCCCAGAGCTCCTTGCTTCCCTGCAGAGCCCTCCGGGGCAGAGCGTGTCTCCTGGCCCCCATAATAGTTCACATCCCCACATCCCTGAAGGCTCTAGCGTGACAGAGAGCATCTTCCATGCCTCCATGCTCCCTAACCCCCATGCTTTGCCCCCCTGTACTCAGGCAATGCCCATCCCATTCCTGAGACCTCAGAGGAGTCCCCCACCCAACCCCCTCCACCTCCCACCCTCTGGCCAGCTTCCATGCAGAGCCGCGGGAGCGATAGGGCCATGCGAAGGCGGGAACGGACGGGCTTACGGCTGCTTCTGAACAACAACGGCGAGGGCCCGAGTGATAAGGCCTTGGCCGGGGAGCAGGATGGGAGGCAGGAGATTAGAAAAGGCAGGTTGGAGCTCTGCCTTCAGGGCAAGGGCTTCAGGACTCACCCCTACCCCCAGGGGATGGCCCAGAGACAGCTAGAAGATGGACCCCAGCTGTGCCCAGGCCTGCCTGTCCCTGCCCAGAGCCCCGCTGGGGGTCTCAGAGTTTGGGTTGGTGGCTGGAGGAAAGCCCAGGGGGAAGGCAAGCCCAGACCCAGCCCCTCCTTGCTGCAGGGCTTGTCACTGAGCCTCGGTGTCCAGATCTGCTAAATGGGGATCACGATCAAGCACATGGAATTGCTGGGAGCAACAGAGGGCCTTGGGGTGCTGCTGACAGGGGTATGAGGTGCTCCACATGGTGCGAACCATGGATGGCAGTCTCCTGCTCGTCACCCGGCCCATGGCAGGTGCTCTCAAAGGAGGAGCCCTGGACCAGGAGGTCCAGCAGTCCCCAGGGAGCTGAGGACATGCTCAAGGCCCCCCACTCTCTGATCCCTAAATTAAGGGGGTGGGACTTGAAGGCCCCTGGGGTCCCTTCCAGCTGCTGGATTCTCAGCTTTCTGAACAGAAGCTCTCAGGGCTACTCTCCCTGGCAGGCTAGCGGGGCAGCCCACAGCCTTATCTCCCAGGGACACGTCTTCCTCCTCCCGCCTCCCCGGCCAGGGCTCCCCACAGTCCCCTTCCTTTCCTCGTCTAACTCTTCTATTCAGGAACCCCCCTGGGGAGGCTAGACCCCGGGAGGAGGGGAGGAGACCCCTGGGAGCTGGGGGAGGGTGGGGGCCGGGGAGCTGAATTCCCCTCCTGCTTTGTTCTGTGGGGCCTCTGCGGACCATGGTCTGTCTATCAAAAGATGATCTTTTTTTTTTACACGTAATATTTTAGAAAATCAACTAGAGCCAGAGGTATGCACTGAAGCCTCTGGGACAGTCACCAGCAAATTCTTCTTACAGCCAGGGTGTGCTTAGCTTCCCTAACCCTGCCACTGCTGAGAGCTGAGTCCCGCCACTATCCTGTTTTACAGAGGAGGAGCTGAGCTCACGACCCCCAGGGTGGAGCGGAGGCGAGGCAGGACTTCCATCTTTGGGAGCTGATTCAGCGTGGACTGGGTGCCAAGCGCTGGGCAGTGCCCTTCCCAGCATTTTCTCAGTGGAGGAAACTGAGCTGATGTGCTAAGGAGGAAAACAGGGTGGCGTTCGGGGATGGATTCTGAGGCCAGAGGGTAGAAAAGTCAAAGTCCTCTGAATTTCAGTTCTTTCCCAGGTTCCCAAAAGCCCCGCATCAGTTCCTGAAGAGTTGCAGGTGGAGGGCAAGTGAGCCATGGACCTCCCCTGCGGAAGTGCTGCCTTGGGCTCAGAGCCTGAAGTCCTAAGCACCTGCCAAGCACTCGTCACGGACACAGGGAGCAAGGGGTCCCTGTTTCTGGGGCTCTCCAGCTGGAGGAAGGTGATTCTTGGCCTACTCTAGCGATCTTCCGAAGCCCCTTTCCCTTCCCTACCCCCCATATTCTGTCCCCTACACCTGGCAAAGTGACAGGCACAAGCCCCCGAGCTCTCAGTGGGGCCCAAGTGCACCCAGTGAACTTCCTTTTGGTTCCTGTTAGGCGAGTGTTTTTCAAAAAAGAGAAAACAGGAACCAATCACCTATACTGTAGTTAATTAACAACCACTTGGTTTTGATTCACATGAACCCGTTCTAGGAGCTGAGAGCCGAGATTGTGAAAGAAGCTCAGGGTTTCTTCATAAACAGGCCGTGATGCTATCGGACCTCCGGAAAGAGGCCCACTGTTAACATCTCTTCATAAACCTCCAATCCTGATAGAGGGTCCCCTGACCCTGACTCAGAATCTCAGTCATTGCTTCTTGAAGGGGTTGGCCCTGCACCCAGGTGGGGTCCAGCACCTCAACTTCCAGGTGCAGTCAGGTCACCAGGCCTGTGATTTTCATGTAAGGAGGCTCCTTTGCCTCCTATGGGGGTGAGTCTGATTTTGTGACCTTGAGCTGGGGACCACATCAGCTGCCAGACTGGAGTTTGGTTTTCCTATCTCTCAAAAGGGACGGTTGGGCTAAGAGATTTCTATACTTCCCTTTGCTCTAAAATCCCATGTCCAATTCATTGAACTTCAGCAAAGATTTTGTGACCTTGAGCTGGGGACCACATCAGCTGCCAGACTGGAGTTTGGTTTTCCTATCGCTCAAAAGGGACGGTTGGGCTAAGAGATTTCTATACTTCCCTTTGCTCTAAAATCCCATGTCCAATTCATTGAACTTCAGCAAAGGACCAACCTACCTTGACTAAGAAACTAGTCACTCGGGTTCCCTTTTGGGGAGGGTTGGGTAAGACTCAGTTGATTCTCGGTGTCAGCTAGAGGACGCTTTTGACTTCCTTTATGTTTAAAGACTCAGAGGATGCTGGCCAGTTAGCTCACTTGGTTAGAACACAGCCTTGTGACACCAAGGCCAAGGGTTCCTGACACCGAGGTCAAGGGCTGGGATCCCCATACCGGCTGCCATAAAAAAAAATACTTTGGGGTGGGGGGAGTAACAAAACCTTTCCATGTAGGAGATGGGGAAATAAGCCCAGGTCCTTTTAGGGGGCCCAGCTGAAACTAGTCATTATTTCTACTTGAGCTTTAGGAGTTCTTAAACATCTACTCCTAAGTTCAGAGAATACAGTGTCAAAAGCAAGTGAATCCACTTCTGGGTCTACACCCAAAAGCATTGAAAGCAGGTCTTGAAGAGACGTTTGCACACCCCCATGTTCACAGCAGCACTGCTCACGCTAGCCAAAGGTGGAAGCACCCGAGTGTCCACTGACGGACGAGTTGCTAGACAAATGTGGTCTATGCACACAGTGGAATATTATTCAGCCTTACAAAGAAGGAAGTCCTGACACACGCTACAACACGGATGGCCTTGGAAGTCATTATGCCAAGTGAAGTAAGCCAGTCACAAAAGGACAAATGTATGATTCTATATATGAGCGCCTAGAATAGGCAAATTCATCAAGACTGAGATGGATTAGAGGTTACCAGGGGCAGGGTAGGGGGTAGGGGGAATGGGGAATTACTGTTTGATAGGTATGGAGTTTCAGTCTTACAAGATGAAGCAGTTCTGTGGACAGATGGTGGTGATGGTTGCACAACGATGTGAATGAGCTTAATGCCACTGAACGGCACACTTAAAAACGGTTAAAATGGTAAATTTTAAGTTACATGCATATTATCACAATAAAAACAAAGGTGAGCGAATGAAACACTTCCTGCACGTCTCTGTGTTAGAGACTAACGCAGCTTCCACTGGTTCGAATTCCTGGAAAGGAACAAATGAAAAGCCTTCCTCTAGACTGAGGAGGGAAACGTTTCCTGTTGTTTCTGCCCAGGGTTAGATGCTGTGTCACAGACAGTGAAGAATCACACGAGATCAGGCTATTTTCCCCAGGGGAGATCTGGTCCCAGAGATTTGAGAATCCTTATGCACCCCAACAGGACCCCCACCCACCCCACCCTGCCCTCCTGAAAGCCTCGGGAAAATATCTGCACTGGCTTTGAGTAACTCCATCAATCAAACCTCCTAAACTTGATATAGCTCTCTGACGTTCCCCAGAACTTTCTTCAGGGAAGCCAGCATACTGACCCCAAAATCTGAGAGTTAGAAAGAGTTAAGAGAGTTACACATCTCCTTACATGAGGGATTTCTTCTGCAACACCTCTGACCACTTTGCTAGACCTGGAAATATTCTACCCGTTACCTACTAAGAAACATTCAGGAGAGCCCTGGTGGTCACATAAAGCTCAGCTCACTTCTAATATTATCTCCAGACCCACATCCAGAGACTGTAATTTAATTTGCCCCCAAAGATCTTTTGACAGCTGTGGACTTTCTCCCCAGAAGAATGCACACAAGCACATACCCACAGCAATTCCACGGCACCCCCCTTAACAAGCCCTATTTAAGAGTGAGTGTCTCTCCCCAGATGCCCAATGACTCAAACTTTGCTTTTTCTCCAAAAATGGGTAGAAAAAGCTAATGACAATCACACGGAAAGGAGAGCTGAGACAGCACCTCCCACCTACAGTCCTATTGTTCCTGGTGACTGGGGCAGCGTGGTGGGAGGGAGCAGCCTTGTCCTCTCCCCTCGGTTGCTTCTGGAGGGGAGGGCATCTGACTCTCAAAGTGTGCTGGGAACTTCATTGGGGCTAGAAACTCCTTCATAGTGTGAGGGATGCGGGGTGGAGGCTGAGGACAGTTGGGGGCCAAGGACGTTTGTGCCCAAGGGGGGACCACTCAGGCACCTCGACGTGTGTTGTGCACTTCTCAGGTCCCTGAGAGAGCTGGGCGTGGGTATGGCTTTGTGCACATAGGTGATGTCTGTCAGCCTAAAACCACGTTCTGCAAAGTGCGCTTCTGTGCAGCTGGCGGCAGGCGCAATTCCTGGACGGCACAGGGCGCCTCAGACAAGACCTACCTGCCTCTTCTCCCTTGGCTCAAGGGTGAGAGCTACGTCCTATAAAAGACTTTCCAGCCCACCCGATGCTCCATGAAGTGCAAAAGGCACTAGGTAACCTGCTTCGAAACAATCTAAGTCAGACACAAATCTGGAAAGAAGAGCACAGAAGTGCTCTGGGCACTCACCTGCGGGAGCTGTCCCCTCGCCTGAGTTCTGCCGGAGCGTCCGGTGCTGGGAACCTCTGAGCCTCTCCCTGGGGACAGGCCTCCACTCGGTCAACTTTGTGACTCTCTGCACAAATAGATACTTCTCCTTTTTTCCCTCTGTGTGTGTGCGTGTGTGTTCTTTTTCCTCTTCTGTTCCCCTCCCTGATTTTCAATCTGATTATTTGTGTCAAAATCTGGCGGTGAAGCAGCAGCCAATGGACAGAGGCGAGAGCTCGCCCACATTTGCTTATCAAAACTTTCCAGGGCTCAGACTCGGAGCCCCCACTTCTAACTCCACTCTCGCAGCAGTGCTCTTTCTCTCCGGAAATTTTGAATAACATCTGGATGAACAGAAAGCAATGGCTAAATTATTACATTTTAAAAATTAAAGTTAAAATAAAGCCTTTGCTTACAAAACCTGCTTTTATATAAAGCCCCAACTCCTCCTTTAGCTTTTTCTTTTTTCTTTATTTCCTTCTTTCTTTCTTCCTGCCTCCCCCACCCCTTCCCTACCTCAGCAGCCCACGTGTGCAGGGTCAGGCGTGGGAACGAGGGGCAGTCTGCTGGGGTCCCCACGGTGTGGCAACGAGTTGCTGCAGACCAAGAGACCCCTCTCGTCCTTGCAGAGGTCGTGTCTGAGAAGAAACGCCAAATTCGCATTGCCCCAGGCACAACCTAGAAGAGGTGGAGGAGCAGCAGAGATATGGTAGTGAGTTGGGGGGCCATGAGACCCTCAGTCCGCCAAAGCCCACATAGGGATTGAGCTCTGGGTCCCAGGGCCTGCATGTGCTGCCATCTGGTGGCGGCAGAGGGGATGGGGAGGTCAGTGGGGGCCTCCAGGGTGTCCCTGATCACCAGGGGGAAAGCTTGGCCAGCGGGTTGGGGCATTTCATCCCATTTGGCACAAAGTCCCATCCCCTGATTCCCCCACCTTCTTCCTCCTCTGCCCCTCCTGCCTCCCCGCTTACGGGGTGACTGATTTATTTCAGGAGGTTTGCATAAGACGAGAACTCCACAAAACAGAGCACTGTTAGGCTGATTTGCATGCTCTTCCAGCCTGGCGCTGGAGAGATTATGTTTCCCTCGTAAAGAAAACAAGTTTGGCGACAGGAAGCCCCGACTTAAAGTGCAAGTCCAAGGTTCGACACGAAGAGAAAGGGGCGTTTCAGGCGAGGTCTCTCTGCTGAGGTCTCTCTGCAGCCAGGCTCAGCCCTGGAGCGCCAGCCGGGAGGCCAGGGCCCGGGAGCCCCCAGGTCTGAACGATGTTGGGGGAGCGGGTCCCAGCCACAGGCCACAGACAGGAGACACCGATCCAGGCCCGTGGTCTCTCTTCTTGGTGAAGAGAGATTTGGGGAAACATCTCGAGGATTCTTTGAATATTGCACACTACCGACAGTCAACTGGAACTGCATGTCATTGTGTAGAAAACTTTTTTGTTTTTTAAAAAGGACATTTGCAAAGTCCTCCCCGATTCATCAAGACCTCATTTCTTGGTGTTCATTGTATATACAGGTCCACGTGTTGCTATCATCAACCAGGGTGCCTTTTTCCAGAGTGTCATTTTATTGTATTATTTCCTAAATTCTTCTACAGCCTTTATTAACATCTTTAAGTTTTCACATTTTTTCATGGTTTGCCATGCCTGGAGGAGCTCTCAACTCCTCTAGGAATCCTTCTTGGACTCTTCACAATGCACTGGGTCTCCTCTGGTCTAAAGGATTCAACCCACCTTTCTCCATTTGGGGTATATAGTTGTTTGGGGGCTTTTCTCATATAAAGCTGCTATGTCAGGCATATACAGTTCAATTGCTATACTGAGGTAATTCCACTTTAGGGTCCCTACCTTCCCCTTGACTAACCGAGTCTGGGACTCCCTTCCTAGACCAGTGTCCCAGCCTGGAAGTGAAGGCAGGCCTTCCCTAGACCCACCGGGATCCCCTCTCTAGGAGAGCAGAGGCCAGGCCTTCAGCCCCCGGGCATACCAGTTAAAGGCGGGAGCCCCCATCCAGCATCGCCCAGGCCTCTCAGTTCTGTGCCCCCTCCAGGGCTGCCCACAGGGCCAACACCCCTTTCCTTCGTGGGCAGCCCTGGAGTCAGTGCCTTCTTTTTAGTCTCTCCCAAGGGCTAAATCACATTAGCATTCCCGTGCCCATTCATCCATCCATTCAACAGTTACTATGGGGTACCTTTCATGGGTCAGGTCTTTCCCTCTTCCTCCATCCCTCCCTCATCTGATATGTGTTTATTGGGTGGCTACTAGGTACCAGATGCTGGGGTATCAAACAAGAACCAGGCAGGAGCCTTCACAACCTCCTTCCTGGTCTAGCAGGTGGGACAGAGCAACCTGAAATTTATAATTTGGGGTGACAGCACTGTGATGTAAAGATGGAAAGGAAGCATCTGGGAAATGGGGTGTTGGGAAATGGACTCAAACTTGGAGGGTCAGTGAAGGAAGTGATATCTGAGTTGATGCCTAGGCTGAGTTAGTTGGGAGGAGGAAGACAGGGAAGGGTGCCTAGAAAGAGGAACAGCAGGTGCAAAGACCTGGAGGTCTTCCTTCAGGGAGCTGACAGCTGCCAAGTCAGCATGGGGGAAGAGTGGAGACTGAAGGAAGTGGAAGGAAGAAGGGAAGGACATTCAAGAGTCTAGAGAGGATACGAGAACCAAGATCAGAAAGATTCCTCCCCGGTTTAAAAACTTTTGATGATTTCCCTTTACTTTCAAGACTAAAGTCTCAGCTTCAGACATTAGCATTCGATGTCTTTCACAATATCTTTCAACCGACGGCACTTTTTCAGACGCAAGTTGCAGAAACCCAATTTAAGCTCATTTAATATCAACAAAACAATTAGTTCATGTCACTGATCAGCGTCAGGCATGGCTGGATCCAGACGCTCAGATGATATTGTCTGGAATCTCATTCGTTTCGTCTTTCAACTGACAGCACTTTTTCAGATGCAAGTTGCAGAAACCCAATTTAAGCTCATTTAATATCAACAAAACAATTATTTCATGTCACTGATTCCAGCGTCAGGCATGGCTGGATCCAGACGCTCAGATGATATTGTCTGGAATCTCATTCGTTTCTGCCTTGGGATATTTGTTTTCCCTCTGCCTGGGGTGGTCTAACTCCCAGATCTTCCCATGGCTGACTCCTTCTGGTCATTCAGGCCTCAGCTGAAACATCACCTCTGCAGGGAGACCTCTTTGACCATCAACTAATGTAGGACCTCCCCACCCCAGTCACTTTCTATTCCATTACCCTATCCTTTTTTCTTTTTAGCATTCCTAATTATCTGAAAATATCTTGCTTATCTATTTACCTTTCTATTATTTATTTTTCGGTCTGAATTCCCACAAGGAATGTAAGTACCACAAGAGCAGGGGTTGTGTTTTCCTTGCTCCCAGCTGACACTGTCCCCCTGGCTCCAGTGTTTGGGAGACATTAATGATACATCCACAGAAGGAATGAATTCGTGAATGAATGGACCACTCTCTCTCTCTCAGCTCTGCTTTCTTCTGTGTTGGCTTTATTCTTGGGCTGAGATCCCCACCAACTTTACCAGGCTATTGTCTATGAGCTTTCCAGTGGAAAGAGAGCCTGTTTCTCAAGAGTAAGAGTCCTACGGTCGCCTCTGATCAGCCCAGCCTGGTCACATCGAAGCACCAATCACTGCGGCCAGGGGGAGAGATATGGGCCTCTCACTGGCCAGGCCTGGCAGACCTTCCTGCCCAAACCACAAGGATTAAGAAAGTAGAGGAAGAGATGGGTTTGGGCAAGGACAGCCATTGTCACAATACAGAATGAGGCCAGAAAGATGTTTAGGGCCATGACTTCTGCTTTCCACCTGCTAACTGTCCTCTCATTGTCACTCGAATATGCTGTGTTCTTTCCTGCTGGAGACCAATTCCCAAGGCCTGCCTTTGCCCTTCCTGTCTCCCCTGTCTGGATTTTCTCTTCACTTTCCTCCTTCACAGCCCAATTCAGCTCTCAGCTCCTCCAGGAATCCTTCCCGGACTCCCCACAGTGCACGGGGTCACCTCTGGTCTAAAAGATTCAACCCACCCGCGACGGCCTTGGATTCTTGTCTTGCTTGGTTACTCATGGGGACTCACTTGCTTTTCGATGAGACCAGCAGCTCCTCAAGGGCAGGAACGTCGTGGGGTCTTCTCTCAGCAGGAAAGGGGCATGGATCGGACCTCGGTAAACGCTGGCCTGCAGGAATCGCGATAAGGTCTGAATAAATAGGGACCGCATTACAAGGGTCAGGAATGGGCAGTGTGCAGAGCCCCACATGGTGGCCGCTCAGGCAAGTGCTATGTGGAGAGGGCATAAGGGAAAACCACCTGGCATTAGCTGTGTGGCCTTGGGCATCTTTCTAGCATTGGCTCAGAATGCCCACAGAATGCAACAATCATGAATGCCCACCAGTCCCGGGAACACAAGAATGGACCCAGTGGTCCCAGCCCTCTGGGGGCTCCCAGAGAGCCAGCTGGGCACCGAGGCCATCTCCTCTATGCATGTCTTGGTGGCAGAAAAGCACTCTGTTCTGCAGAGCATGCTGAATGGTGGTCTACAGAGGGCAGCAGACAGAAAAGTAGGATCATCAAGGGGACTGCAGAGCTCTTTCCAAGCCCGGGCTCCTTGCCAGAGGCTGCAGGCAGCTGAGGTGCAGGGAACATCGCTTGCAAACGCTGCCCGGCATTCCAGGACCCACAGCCCTGCCACCCAGATGCCCCACCTCCGTGGGAGGAAGCAGTTTGTCGAGTTACCACGCGGTGGCGCTCCTGCCTCCTTTTCCTCAGACAAAAGCCAGTCTGGAAAAACTAAAAATAATCCATCTGTAGATAGACGCTGTTTGTTTGTTTATTTATTTATTTTTATTGCACATGCACGTGGGGTACAATGTTGATTTTCAATAACCGTGTAGAACGTGTGGTGGTTAGATCAGGATAGTTAGCTTCTTCATCATTACCATACGCAATCATTCCTGTGTCCATCGACCAACTCCTCATTAACCCCCCTGCCCTTTTCCACCTCTAGTTTTCTAAAAGTTCCACATATTACTGTAATTGTCGTTTCTTTCTTTCTCTGTCTCTCTTTATCGTTCATTTGTTTATTTGTGGATTCAGTTCCTGGTTATGAGAACATGCAGTATTTCTCTTTCTGTACCTGGGTTGTTTCCCTTAGGATAATTTTCTCCAGGTTCTTCCACGTTGCTGCAAATGGTTGAATTTCATTCTTTTTGTGGCTGAGTAGTATTCCATTGTGTATATTTAGCACAGTTTCCCTGTCCAGTCATCCATCGGGGAACATTTAGGTTGGTTCCATCGCCTAGCTATTGTAAACAGAGCCGCAATAAACATGGGAGGGCAGGTGTCCCTTCGACCTGATGATTTCCAATCCTCTGGACATATCCCCAGGAGTGGGACTGCTGGATCCTACGGAAGTTCTATCTGTAGTTGTTTAAGGGATCTCCACACTGTTCTCCATAGTGGCTGCACCAATTTACAGTCCCACCAACAGTGCAGGAGGTTTCCTCTCTCTCCACATTCTCGCCAGCATTTGTTATTCTCTGTCTTTTTTATAATGGCCAGTCTGATCGGGGTGAGGTGATATCTCAAAGTGGCTTTGATTTGCATTTAAATTATAACTTCATATGCTCTTTAAATTACAAGAGTAAAATATGACCAGAGTTGAAATAAGGAAATTAAAAAAAAAAATGCACCTCCGTCCTGCCCGCAACATTAACATTTTTAAAATGCATTTTTTTCAATTTTTCCTTCCTCTGTCTCTCTCTCTTTCCATTTGTCTCTGTCTCTCTTCCTTCCCCTCCCTCTTTCCCTCCCCACTTCTCTCCCCCTCACTCCATCTCTCTCTCCTGCTCATATGTGTGTATGTTTTTCAATTCAAATTAGTCTTCACTGACCCTTTGCTTTGGGTCATCACACAGTTAGATGACATCACCCCCAGTCCTCAGTCCTCCTGCCCCAGGGAATCTCAGGTGGGGGTGGGCACTATTCTGGTGGGACACCCTGGGGTGAGGTTCTGGGGTGCATCGACCTCACAAGGTGATAGATTTGCCTCAGAGGAGGGAGGGGCTGGAAGACACTGGGTGGGGACTCAGGGGTGCTGGCCGTGGGCAGGGGGAACAGGAGAGCCTGTGTCCCCATCCCGCATTCCTGCCTGATGCCTTCCAGCAACCCCGACAGAGATGTCAAACAGAGTACACACAGACCCCATTTCTAGGTTTAGGAAGTAACAAGACCATCAAGAAGCCCACCAGCTTCGTCCACCCTGACAATGACTTCTCAGCCAGGAATCCTCTGCAGAAAATCATCATCGTCCTCAAGCGAAAATGAAACCCTCCAGCCTGCAGCTGAAGCCCTGTTCTAAAGCTCGATGCTCCCTGGCAGGAAGTGAGGGTTGTGGGCTGTAGCCAGAGGAGGGATGGGCCTGGGCGCCCATGGTGGTCGTCAGAGAACATGGCAGGGCCTTCACCTGCCAAGCCCCAGTGCGATGCCCTCTGCGTCAGGTGCTGAGCTACACTCAGGATGCTGCTTCTGGTTCCTTATGGCCAGGGGGGCCACCCATGGAAGAAAAATTCAGAGCCTCTGGGCTCTCAGCCTTGGCCTGAGAAGTGGCCACCCAGCATGGGTGTATCACAGCTTGAGAGAACAGGGTGGAGGCACCAAGGCCTTCGTGCAACAGGAGGCAGCGTGACTGCAGATCTCCAATTCAGCCACCTGAGTTTTCAGAAGGGGAAACTGACATCCAGACAAGACTTGCCAAGGTTGCCCAGCTCCTAAGAAGCAGAGCCAGGACTGAGACCCTGGCTTCCTAACTCCTTTTCAAAGGCCTTCATGATAGCACTGCTGTTTTGTTACCTCCAGTCTAGATATCTCATTTTACAGAACATGAATTCCCAGCAGCAGTGAACAGGGTAGGTGACCTCTAACCCTGAGTCAGGTGGGTGACGTGGAAGCATCATTCTGATCTTCTGAACTGAGATCATGGTCCAGTTCTGATGCACACCAGCTGCACGACCTTGGGCAGGTCGCTAAGCTGCCTCTGAGCCTCAGACTTTCTGTCTGTGAGATGGGGCGAGAGATGCTGCTCCCACAGGCATTGTTGTCGGTAGCAAATGAGACAATACATGCAAAAACATTTTTTTTTTCCTTTTTGTCTTTTTTACTGACCGGCAATGGGATCACAACCCTCGGTGTCGTGCCCGCACCGCACTCAACCAGTGAGCAGAACCGGTCTCCACATGGGATCCGAACCCTCGGCGGGAGCGCCGCTGCGCTTCCAAGCAGCGCACTCTCCAGTGCACCACCAGGCCGGCCCGATGCAAAAACATTTTATAAGTGCTAAAATGCTTTAAATGCACGAGTTATTGCTTAGCAGAAATATTCAACAGCTAACTGCAAAACTCTGCCCTTTCTCTCTTTCACTGGATAGTCAAGAGCAGCCTCAGCTGCTGGGGGAAAACACAGCAGGGCGGTGTCAGCCCGATTCCTCCCACGTGGGCTGTGCTCATTTACATGGCAGGTTGGTTATTAACGAAACTCCTGGCATTTGGTTACTGCTCCATAAACTCCCGATGACTTCCATGTTCCACATTCGTGTTCTCTCTGGAGACTCACAGAAATCTCACTCTGTGGCTACAGAGGCTGAGGAAGAAGGAACAAAAGTTGTTTGAACATTTACCCTGGGCCAGATAGGCGGGGTGCTTTACAGGCCTTATCTCGTTTAGTCTTCAGGAGCATTTTGCCACTTGGAATTATCAATCATATAATATCATGATTATAATGGTCAAGGCCACACAGCCTTAAGTGGGGACACTCTGACTGATTTGCTAGAGAAGGGACACCCCTGTCCCCCCTTTTACGATGTGCACCACGCTGGCGTATCACAGATCAGTAAGCACGCGATGGATGAATGTAGGTTTGTGCTCTTTCCAGCAAACTGTGTGTGTGTGTGTGTGTGTGTGTGTTCATTAGTCAGCTTTAGGAGGGTAAAAATCTCCCAATAGGTCTTCACCTTCCCAATCAAACGCCCTTGAATCAGACCCGAGCAGGAGATGGACTTCGTTGGTGCCTGGGCAGTTTCAGCAAACAGAGGACTTTGCTGTAGCTACCGGCTGTGGAGGGGAGAGGTCTTGTCTCTGCCCACATCCTACCTGGGTCTGGGGGCTTTGGGCCCAGGGCATTGCTTCAGTCTCCAGACCCAGGAAGCAAAGCCTCAAAGGAACAAGAGGTGAGGAGCCCTATGGAAGACTTCAGGAGCATGTGCACCACTCTGCAGAGGACAAGAAATAAAAGCTCGTGTGGGAAAGATGTCTCTCTTTCCCCATCTACACCGTAGGAATGTGCTGGAAGACAGGAGGGTGAGGGATGGAATCGACAACAGAGAGGCTTCCAGCAGCCAGGATTTGCACACAATTTACATCTGTTTTGCATGTACCAGCTGCTGTCAGAGATTTTCTCCAGCCACCGTTTCATCAGAATTTCCCTGAAGGGTGAGTATTATTTTCCTCCTGCTAGTTCTCATGAGCCCACGAGAGTGCAGAGTCCCCTTGACCAAAGGAAATGATGGTGATGCTGGGGAGAGTTCACCTTGTGACCACCGTCAACACATCCTTGAAAGTGGTCTCTCGACGCATGTCTGCAACATGAATGGTTTGCAGTTTTAAAAAAAGGACACTCGTAATAAGCTCTTTGGAAAGCAGGAAAGAGTCCTTTATAAACCATCCTGCTCAGATCCAGCAATCTCACTTCTGGATCTATACCCAGAAGTACTGAAAACAGATGTTCGAAGAGATATTTGCACACACATGTTCATAGCAGCATTATTCACAATAGCCAAAAGGTGGAAGCATCCAAGTGTCCCTCAACAGATGAATGCATAAAAAAAAATATGATAGACAATCAAATATTATTCAGGCTCAAATATTAACAAGGAAGGAAGTTCTGACACATGTTACAACATGGGTGAACCTTCAGGACACTACGCTAAGTGAAAGAACCAGTCACAAAAAGACAAATACTGTATGATCCCACTTACATGAGGCCCCAAGAGTAGTCAAATTCATAGAAATAGAAAGTAGAATGGGGGTTGCCAGAGTCACGGGATGGGGTGCAGGGGGAACAGGAGTTATTGTTCAAGAGGCACCGAGTTTCAGTCTTACAAGATGACACAGTTCTGTGGGTGGATGGTCGTGATGCTTGCACAACAGTATAAACATACTTAATACCACTGAACTGTACACTTAGAAATGGTTAAGATGGTACATTTTATGTCATATGTATTTTATGACAATATTTTAAAAAACAACCATGCTTCCGAGTCCTTCATTTTCAGTTGGGGAAAGTAGATGCACAGGAAGGTGGAGCCAGATTTAGAACTTGGGGAATCTCACGGCCTCAGGGTCAGGATCTCAGATTTTCCTATACTGAGTATTCTAATTATATTTTGATCTTCAAATATTTTTTCAAATTTTTATTATGAAAAATTTCAAACAGAAAAGCGAATGAGCCATATTTAACGAATACCCATATTTAAAAATAGTTAGCATTTCACAAATAAACTTTACCTGTCTATCTGCATATATAAGTATATATAAATATATGTTTTTTGTTTTTGTTTTTTCCTTTTTTTTTTTTGTCTTTTTTACTGACGGGTAACGGGATCGCAACCCTCGGTG
>NW_007726287.1:730441-732785 GCF_000696425.1 Galeopterus variegatus | reverse complement strand
GCGCCTGCACCGCGCTCAGCCAGTGAGCGGGAACCGGTCTCCACGTGGGATCTGAACCCTCAGCAGGAGCACCGCCACACTCCCAAGCGGCGCACTCTCCAGTGCACCACCCGGCCGGCCCTAAATATATTGTTTTGATAAAACATTTGAAAATATAGATACCATGACACTTCACCCATACTTGAGTATATATCTCCTAGAAATAAGGATATTTCTTATATAATCACATAACTGCAATGTCATTATCACACCTAAGAAAATTATCAATAATTCCCTGATGTCATCAAATATGTAGTCCATATGCTCACTTTTGCAATTTCCCCCAGTTTTCTTCTCTAGTTGCTCTTTTAGGAGTATACAAGGGGCTGGCTGGTTAGCTCAGTTGGTGAGAGTGTGGTACTGATAACACCAAGGTCCAGAGTTCGATCTCTGTACCACCAGCTACCAAAAAATAAAAAGGATAGAAGCAGGATCCAGCCAGGTTTTATGCATTGTATTTGCTTACCGTTCCTTTCATCTCCTGTATGATGGAAGAGTGTCCCCTACCCCCTTTTTTTGTATATTGATTTTTTTTTTCCCCTTAAAATAACCCAGGCCAGTCTGGTAAAAATGTCCTGCACTGTGGATTTGTCTGATTGTTCCCCCGTGGTGCTGTTTTACCCGTTCCTCCAACCCCTGTGTACTGGAAGTTGGGTCTGAGGCTGGATTAGATTCAGACTGGACGTTTTAGGCACAGATCCTTCACAGGCAACGCTGTGAACCTCATTGCATTAGGAGGTCCTGAGGTCATGCTGTCCCACTTTAGTGATGCTAGGTGTGGTCACTTGGTTCAAGTGGTGATAGCCAGCTCTCTCAGTCATCAGGGTGAATTAAGAAGCAGTCTGGGGTGTTGGGCTTTGTCACCATGCCGTCATCCTGTTCCTCACAGACTCCCTTACTGCTTTCAACATCCATGATCCTTGCCAGAATCAATGATTTTGCTGGTGGTTGCAAAACGGTGACTCTTCTAGTTCCGTCGTTCCTTCTACATTTATTAACTGGCATTTTTTTTCTGTAAAGAACCTTCTCTCATTAACTGGGGATGAACCATAGTTCTCCCAAAAATGAGAGTGTAAATGATTTATCTTTTCTTTTTAATTGCTGATGTTCATAGCAACATGTTGACATAATCATTTTTTTTTCATTTTCTTCTCTCCTTTTTTCCCCCTTAAATTTGAGTATCACTGTGAACTCATGGATTTTTATTTATTCAATGTTTTATATTAAGTTACAGAAATTCCTTTTTATGGTCAGTGTACTTGTTTCCTGCAGCTGCTGTGACAATTACTGCAAATTGGGTGGCTTAACACAATAGAAATTTATTCTCTCTCTCTGTCCTGGAGGCCCGAGGTCTGAAATCAAGGTGTCAGCAGGGTTGGTTTCTCCTGGAGGCTCTGAGGGAGGATCTGCTTTGTGACTCCATCCTAGTTCCTGGTGGTTGCTGGTGTTCTCTGCTGTTCCTTGGCTTGCAGATACATCGCTCCAATCTCTGCCTCTGTTTCCACATGGTCTTCTTCTCTACGGCTCCATCTTCTCTTCTGTGATTTATAAGGACACGTGCCATTGGATTTAGAGCCCACCTGGTTAATCTAAGATGGACTCATTTTGAGATCCTTAACTAATTACATCTTCAAAGACTTTTTAAAAACATACGGCCACATTCGCAGGTACTGTGTGTTAGGTTTGAACATGCCCTTTGCAGGAATCACTGTTCAAACTGATACAGTCAGCTTCCTCGAATCTTGTCCAAGGTGGTTTCTGTATTGTTTTGACATCTCTCCACCAATCTCTGAGCATGACCTTGCTTTCTGACACCAAAATGGCCCACTTGAACTGTTCCTGCTGCATTTCTGGAAGCAGCCATTTCTCCAAGCTTAGTTCCATTTAGTGAGGGATGGTGTATTCATCCATTTGTGTTGCTTAGAACATAATACCTGGAACTGGGTGAATTATAAAGAAAATGAAATTTATTGCTTACAGTTTCTGAGGCTGAGAAGTCCAAAGTCCATCTGATGGTGGCAACAGTGACCCAGGGGGTCTCACATTGCAAGATGGTGGAAGCAGAGAGAGCAAGAGAGAGAGAGAAAGACAGATTCTCCTCTTTTAAAGCCCTCAGAACCACGCCCCTGACCACCATTTTAATCCATTCACTACTGCACGGTCCTACAAGCCAATCGCCTCTTCAAGGCTCCACCCTTCAATTACCATAATAGGATTTCCCACCCTCTTAATAGTCACGGTGGGGGCCAAGTTTCTAATACATAAAACTTGGGGTTACATCCCAGCCTCCAAAACTGTTAGCAAT
>NW_007726287.1:727984-729953 GCF_000696425.1 Galeopterus variegatus | reverse complement strand
AAGTCCATCTGATGGTGGCAACAGTGACCCAGGGGTCTCACATTGCAAGATGGTGGAAGCAAAGAGAGCAAGAAAGAGAGAGAAAGACAGATTCTCCTCTTTTAAAGCCCTCAGAACCACGCCCCTGACCACCATTTTAATCCATTCACTACTGCACAGTCCTACAAGCCAATCGCCTCTTCAAGGCTGCATCTTTCAGTTACCATAATAGGATTTCCCACCCTCTGAACAGTCATAGTGGAGGCCAAGTTTCTAATACATAAAACTTGGGGTTACATCCCAGCCTCCAAAACTGTTAGCAATAAATAATGTTTCCTTACAAAAAAAAACTTGGGGGGCCGGCCCGGTGGCGCACTGCTACGGTGCGCCGCTTGGGAGCGCGGAGGCGCTCCCACCAAGGGTTCGGATCCCACATGCAGACCGGCCGCTCACTGGCTGAGTGAGGTGTGGGAGTGACGCCGAGGGTTGCGATCCCATTGCCGGTCCCGGTCCGGTACGGGCGCGACACTGAGGGTTGCGATCCGTTGCCGGTCACGAAAAAAGACAAAAAAAGAAAAAAAAAAGACAAAACTTGGGGGACACAGTTCAAGCTTCATTGAGTTTGGGGGGGACATAACTCAATCCACTACAAATGGCATCTGGAAGCCAAGACTGGGTGCTCATCGTTCCCAGAGCATCTGCTTCTAAGCTGTTTCAGTCTTCAGAATTAGGAAATATATTCTTTTATTTACTTAGTTTTGTACTTATGAGTTCTTATTGATATTCCCAGTTTGAATTTAGCATTATAGGTTTTTAAAAATGTGTTTGATTTTGTATTGGTATCTTTTTTCTCTTTGTAAGAATGCTGGTCAGAAATCACTCCACTCTTGTGGCCTTCAGAGCTCTAGCTTCAATAGTTACAATCTTTCCTTTGCATAGGTTGCTTAGAAACTGAGGAAAGGAAAGGAACAGAATGCTATGCTTGTGTAAGTTAAGGGAATGACTCCAACAACCCCAAGGATGAGCAACAGATGGAATCCTCCACTTCTGCAGTCTTTCTCTCTTTTGACATTGCTCCACTTTTGTCTCCAAGTCCCTTATAAGCTTTACCTCCTCCCCGCTGGAGTTGCAGAGAAAGCAACTATGCTGTACTTGAATCAATAGTCTGCCCGATCCATTCCCTGTAAGAAACCACCTGTCAATAATAATAGTAATAATAATAATAATAATAATAATAGTAATAGTAATAAACAGCTCCTTGTAAACCATATGGAGTTGCCTGCTTTGTTCTTCAGTCTCAGGGTACCTTCTCAGTTTGGTGGGCATTATACTGTTAGCCCATGCTCAGACACTCTGACACTGGAAATCTTGGTTCCTGATAACATTAGCATTTTTATGGCTGCATAGTACTCCACTATGCCGTAGTTTATTCCATGAATCCCCAACTGATGGACATTTGGGTTGTCTCCAACGTTTAGTTTTTACAGATAATGCCATATGAAATAATATTGTGTGTGTGTGCGTGTGCACGTGTGTGTGTAGGTGTAGGTGTATCTTCAGGGTAGATGCTAAGAAGTGGTATTCGCATGTCAAAGGAACAATACATATGTGACGTTCTTAGATATGGCCAAATCCTCTCTATAGAGGGAGTATCATTTTATCCTCCCACTACCAGAACTGAGTATTAGTTCCTCACAGTCTCGCCAGAGGGTAGATTGTCAAATTTGGGGATTTTTGCCAATCTGATAGGATAGGAACCGTATCTCAGGGTAGTTGTAATTTGCATTTCCCTTTCAATGAGTGAGGCTGAGTCTTTTCATATGTTAAGGGTCATTTACATTTCTTTTTCTGTGAACTTTCCGTTCATATCTTTTGCCTTTTAAAAAAAAAATCAATTAGCTTTACTTAAATTTTAGATTTTTCAGACTTCTCTACATAGGAGGGATGCTTGTATATAACATAGATTGCAAACATTTTCTCTCAGTTTATT
>NW_007726287.1:722882-727155 GCF_000696425.1 Galeopterus variegatus | reverse complement strand
TGGCCATGAAACTCTTTAACATCCAACAAACTGTGTAGTGTGGCCCTGCACATTTAATGCAAGGGGTTGTCTGGAGGTGTGATCAGGGATTTGAGGAAGTGGCATACCCAAGAAGACAAATGGCCCAGGATTTAAAAGTTAAATTGACATTAACATAAAGAGGGAGCCCAACGTTCAACAGACAACTTTTATTCCTCAACTCACAGACCTTTAGGGGCTCCTCATTGCCTGCACGTATAGTCCAGGATTCTTATTTAACTCAAGGTCCTGCCCAGGCTGCCTTTCTTACCTCCTAAATCCGGCCGAGGAAACGAGTCTCACGTGGTCTTGCCTCCATGACTTTGCTCAAGCTGGGTCCTGCTGTAAAGCCTGTCTGCCCCATCACCACGTATCCCATTCTTGATCCAACCAGAAGCAGCGTTCAAATCCTGCCCTCGCCAATGAATTGCCCTCGTTGTTCTGAGTTGGGCCTCTTTCTCCATAGCACTTTGCAGGTTGTTTCTGGGCTGGACCTGACTCCCGTCACAGTATGATTAGTCCCTCTCCCATCTCATCTGCTGGGCTCCACGCTCCTTGACAGCAGGTGTAGATGCTCAGTAGGGTCCCGCCTAAATTAATGCCTCCCTAGAACCCCAGAATGTGACCTTATTTGGAAACAGGGTCTTTGCAGATGTAGTTCAGTTAAGATGAGGTCACTGGATTAAGGTGGATCTTAATTCCAATGACTGGTGTCCTTATAAGAAGAGAAGAGGACCTACAGAGACACAGGGAGAGAAGGGCAAGTGAAGTTGGGGATGGAGATTGGAATGATGCAGCTCCAAGCCAAGGAACACCAGATATTGCCAGTGACCACCAGAGAAAGGTGTGGAACAGCGTCTCCTTCAGAGCCTCCAGAAGGAACCAACCCTGCTGACTGACACCTTGAATTTTGGACTTCTGGCCTCCAGAATTGTGAGAGAATAAACTCCTGTTGTTTAAAGCCACCCAGTTTGCATGGTTATGGCAGCGCTAGGACACTAACAGAGCCAGCAACAACAGTAACTCTATGCGTTGAGCGCTTCCACTGGGGCAGGCACTCTGCTACTCTCCCTGGACTGTCCTAGCAGCCTCTGAGTTGGGTCTTTAAGGTATTGGTGTCATCCCCATTTTACAGACAAAAAAACTGAGGCTTGGAGGTTCACCCAAGGCCACACAGCTGGGTTATACAGCCAGGATCCCAACACAGCCCAGCCCTCTCTGTCCTCACCAGGGGGCTGGGCTT
Source organism: Galeopterus variegatus (assembly GCF_000696425.1). Taxonomy (NCBI): domain Eukaryota; kingdom Metazoa; phylum Chordata; class Mammalia; order Dermoptera; family Cynocephalidae; genus Galeopterus; species Galeopterus variegatus. The sequence goes on along the minus strand of NW_007726287.1, from coordinate 725,894 downwards.
ATGCACTGCTCACCCTCAGATGCCTTGGCCCATTCTCCTGGCTTCAATGATGCTCTGAATTCCAGCACCTCCCAAATCTTGGTCTCTCCCTTCACACCTAAACTCCACCGCCGTGTCCTGCTGTCCACTGGGCCTCTCTCTCTGGCATCTGAATGCAGCCGGTTCCCAAATGATATCAACCCATCCTCCCCAGCCCAAAGCCTGAGGTCACCTCCTCCTCCTCCACCCCCAACTCCACCACCTTGGTCTGGGCTGCCATCAGCTCTTGCCTAGGGTACTGTGTCACGTTCCTAAGTGGTCTCCCTGCCTCTAGTCCTGGCCCCTCCGTCCATCCTCCACACCCCAGCAAGTGTCAACCTAATTAAAATCCTTCAGGGGCTCCTCACGGAGCTCAGGACCAAGGTCAGATCCTTCCCATGCTGGACCCCTCAGGATCTACCACAGCTTGTGTCTCCAGTGGTTATGACTCAGATGCTCATTAGCCTGTGACTGGGCAAGTCTCTGTGACTCAGTTTCCTTACCTAAAAAATCATACCTACTGCAGAGGGTTATTCTGAAGGTTAAATGTGCACATGCAAAACCCCAGAACTCTACATGACATGCTGCTGGCTTTCCAACTGCTCCTGGCTTACTCACTGCTGTTCTGTTTTGTTCTTTCCCCACACATGCTCTTGTCCTGTCTTCAGCATTCTAGCCTCCTTTTCTTTTCTTGGCTAGCTGCTACATTTGAATTGAAATGTTACCACCACCAAGAATGGTGTGGGTGCGTGTGCTGCTCTAGCACCCTTGACTTACACATATCATAGCATTCACCAGGTTACATTATAATTGCCCTTGTATTTTTCTGTCTCCCACCCTGCTCCATAAGGTTCTTGAGTTTGGGGACTCTCTTGCTTACTGTGAGTTCACCCATGCCTAGCAAAGGAGTGCAGAGGAGACACTAGTACATAATTGTTAAATAAATGAGTGTTTCTATGCATTGACACATAAACAACTGAGTTCTGTTCCCAGACAATGTTGGGCTCCTAGAAGCTCCTCATTAAGCACTAGCTGTCACATTGTCATCGTGATTACTGGTAGGCAGATGCATGAACAGAGTGCTGTGAGGACCAGAGAAGGAGCTGACACTTTGAGGGTGTCAGGGCAGCCATGAGGCGAGGGAGTTTTCCGGCAATGAAATTTGTGTGCTAAGCATGGAAGCAAATCACCTCTAACAATTCCCACCTCCTGATAGCCATGCCCTGTGTAGTCCCCTCCCACTGAATGCAGGCAGGACCTAGGGACTTTCTTTTAAAGACCAGGATAGAAAAAGAGGTGGATGGCATGCTTCCAAGGTCAGATTGTGATAGACTGTGCCTTCCATCTTTCTGGTCCTTTCTTTCCTGCTCTCTCTGATGGAAGACAGTTGCCACACTGGGAGTTCCCCTAGGAAAAGGCTCACCTGACACAGAACTGAAGGTGGACTCTGGCCAAAAATTGGCAAGGAACTGAGGCCTTCGTCCAACAGCCCATGAGGAACTGAATCCTATAAACAACTATGTGTGTGAACTTGGGAGTGGATTCTTCCCCAGTAGAGAGTTGGATGGCTGTGGCCCCAGTTGACACACAGATTACAGCCTGTGAGGGACCCTGACCCATAGAAACTGTGAGATCATAGATGTTGCTATTCTAAGCCTTAACTAAGTTTCAGAATTATTTGTTACACAGCAATTGATAACTAATACATAAATTAAGAAGTTAAACTATCTCCTGTGGTAGTGGGAAGCCAAAGGGGTAAGGCCTGAAATATGCATGTTGTTTTGAATGAATCCAGCAAAAGGTGGTACATTTTAAAGGGTGCAATTGCAGAATTCAGAGTGCCGTACTTTGGCACAGAAGGATGCAAGAACACCCATTGTTTCCAGGAATCTCTGCCTGGAGTTGACACCTGTAGGATATTTCCCAGGATTTACTGAACAGCCTATTTCTCTTTGCCAGCGTCCATATCCTAAACATGATTTTCTTATTTTCTGGTCTACCTGCTAAGCAAGGCTATTTGGAAGATGACTCAGGGAAACAGCAGTTTTCTAATCTACATCAATGCTTTTCTTTGAAAAAAAAAAAAAAAGGGCAAAGGGCATGACACTAGATTTTCTTTGAAAGAAGAAAGACTTAACTGAGAATGTCTAAAAACAAAAAAATATAGTGTAAGAAGCTAAGAAAGTTGCTTTTCTAGATACTCAATATAATGGTTAATTTTATGTGCAATTTGTCTGGGCCATAGTGGTCAGATATATGGTCAAACATTATTCTGGATGTTTCTGTGATGATGCTTTATGCTTTGTTAGCATTTAAATCAGTGCACTTAGAGTAAACCAGATTGCCCTCCATAGTGGGTGTGGGCCTTATCCAATCAGTTCAAGTCCTGAATAGAACAAAAGACTGACCTCCCCTGAGCAAGAGGAAATTCTGCCAGCAGATGGCCTTTGGACTTGAACTGTAACATTGGTTCTTCCCTGGTCACCAGCTGCCAACCTACCCTGCAGACTGTGGATTTGCCAGGCTCCATAATCATGTAAACCAATTCCTTAAAAAAAAAAATACACACACACACACTATTAGTCCAACTTCTCTGGAGAACCTTTATTAATACACTCAGAATGATTTTAAACCAATCAACCAATCAATTAGTCAGCAGACATGTACGCTAAGAACTTAAAGGACTTTCAGAGAAAAAGACAGAGGAAGAAAGGGAAGAACACTACAGATTTCACCTCGGAAATCATGCAGACTAGGAGATAATGGAATGACATCTTTAAAAAGTTAAGAGAAAGAAACCATGAATCTAGAATTCTACACCCAGGGAAAATATCTTTCAAAAGTAAAGATGAAATATGTATTTTTCAGACAAATAAAAGTTGAGAGAATTTATTACAAGCTTGCATTATAAGAAATGTTAAAGGACATTCTTTAAGTGGGAGGAAAAGGATACCAGATGGAAACATGGATCTACTTTTTTTTTTTTTTTTTTTT
>NW_007726287.1:712097-721882 GCF_000696425.1 Galeopterus variegatus | reverse complement strand
TTTGTCTTTTTTCGTGTCCGGCAACGGATCGCAACCCTCAGTGTCGCACCCATACCGGACCGGGACCGGCAACAGGATCGCAACCCTCGGTGCTGCTCCTGCACCTCGCTCAGCCAGTGAGCGGAACCGGTCTGTATGTGGGATCCGAACCCTCGGCGGGAGCACTGCTGCGCTCCCAAGCGGCTCACTGTAGCAGTGCGCCACCGGGCCGGCCCAATAATTCATTCTTTAAAGCAAAAATAATAACAATGTTTTATGTGGTTTATAACCTATGTAGAAGTAAAATCTATGACAATAGCACAAAGAACAGGAGGCAGGAAATAGAAGTATACTGTTACAAGGTTCTTAAATTATACCTGAAATGGTATACTAGCCATTGAATATGGTGATAAGTTAAAGATACATACTGTAAACTCCAGAGCAACCAATAAAAACATAAAATAAAGATGTTCCTTGCTATAGTAAGGAAGCCAATAGTGGGGGTAAAATGGAATTCTAAAAAATGCTTGATTTGTCTTTTAAAAAGGAAGAAAAAGAGGGGAAAAGGAAAAAAGAACAGATGGGACAAATAGACAGTAAATATCAAGATGGTACACTTAAACCCAACTATATTGATAATTACATAAAGGGTCTATACATTTCAATTAAAAGAACCATTCATTTATATAGATGCAAAAATCCAAAATGAAGTATTAGTTAACCAATTCCAACAAATATTAACAAAAATAATACATCATGATAAAGTAGTGTTTTTCCCAGGACTTCAAGAATAGCTTGACATCAGAAAATTTATCTGTGTATTTCACCACATTAATAGACTAAGCTAAAAGGATTTTTGATTATTCAACAAATGCAGAAAAAGCATACAATAGGTCAACGTCTATTCTTTGATTTGGTAAAGGTCATAGACCAAAGTCTTAGAGCAAACATTATACTTATTGTAGAAAATGTATATGCATTTCCTTAAAGATTGGAACAATGCACGGATGCCTAAAGTCACCACCACTGGTTGACATAGCACTAGAGGTCCTGGCCAACACAGTGAAAAAGGAAGAAGAAATGAGAAGTACAAGAATTTAAAAAGGAAGAGGAAAATTGTTTTATTTCCAGTTCATATACCTAGAAAAGCCAACAAAATCAAAAATAAAATGACAAACCATTTGTCTTAGTCCATTTGGTGCTGCTGTAATAAATACCACAGGTTGAGTAATTTATAAACAATAGACGTTTATTTGGCTCATGGTTCTGGAGGCCGGAAAGTCCAAGATCAAGGGGCCACGTCTGGTGTGGTCTTCTTGCTGCATCGTCCCACAGCAGAAGGGCAAAGAGAGAATAAGAGACAGCAAGAGAGCACGAGATCGAACTCGCAACCTCTAACCCTTCTATAGTTGGCATGAATCCATTCATGAGGGTGGAGTCCTCTTGACCTCAACACCTTTCATTAGGTCCCACCTCCCAACATGAACTTTGGGGGACACGTGCAACCCACAGCACTACTAGAATTAATTAGAGAGTTCTACTGGGTGTAAGATATAAGGCCAACCTGCAAAAACCAATCGAATTTCCCTACTTCAATAACAACCAAGTAGAAAACAAAATTTTTAAATCAACACACACCATAACAAAATAACATTAAAAACTATAAAGTGCTAAACAATAAGTCAATAATACACCAGACCTCAGAAGAGGACATTTTTAAATGCTAATAAATGTTCTCCACAGAGGAGGAGCTGGAGAGGGCAGAGGGAACCTTCAGATGGTGGTGCAGATCTGACACCAGTGAGGAGAGGGGCAAGGAAGAGGACTTGGTAGGAAGAGTCTCAGCCTGCACTGCAGTTCCTAGAAGGTTCTATCAGGTCGATTAAGAGTCCTCAGGCCGATGTCCCCCACTGGAGGATCCCCATGCCTTCTGAGAAGTGGCCTGCATCAGCACTCCTTCTGTGATCAGTGACTGGCAGGAGTGGCCCGTGGGATGTGCCACCTCCATGCAAAGGACAGCATCCGGGCCCTTCATCAATGAGCAGGAGATCTGAGTGACACACTCGTGGCTTTCACAGAGACCTAAAAATGAATTGTAAATATTAAGATTTAAATATAAATGTAAAATATAAAGAATACAAATACATAGAATGCTTAAGAATATTTTTTATCACTACGAGTTGGAAAAAGCATTCTTAAACAAAACCTCAAAAACCCAAAGTACATCAAAAAGAAAAATATCTGATAACATCAAAATTAATGACTCTTTTCCAGTGAGGTAGAACATAGTAGTTAACAGGTAACTAAATGGATTAGGAGAAGACACTTGAAATGTCTATAGCCAGTAAGGGACACATTTACAGAACATACAAGGCACTCCTGCAAATCAACAAGGAAAAGATAGTAACTCTACAGGAAAAATAATCAAAAGATAAAAACAGCAATTTATTGAGGAAGTAATCCACAAGACTAACAAGAACATGAAAATGCTCCATTTCACTAAGTCAAAAAGAGGCAAATGAAAACAAAGGAGACATTTCACTTTAGCTCTGAAAAAAGGGGAAATTTTGGACACAGAGGCACACAGGGAGACCACCCTGTGAACGTGAGGCAGAGATTGGGGGGATGTGTCTGAAGCCAAGGAACACCAAATACTGCCAGCAAACTGGAAAAATTAGGAGAGAGGCATGGAACAGATGCTCCCTGACCGCCTAAGAAGGAACCAAGACTGTCGGCTCCTTGACCTTGGACTTCCAGCCTCCAGGACTGTGAGACAATAAATTTTTGTTATTAAGCCACCCAGTTTGTGGTACTTTATTACAGCAGCCCTAGCAAATTAACACATCACCTGAAATCTAGCCTCCATAAGTAAGTAGAAAGAACCTCTGGATTCTCAGCTGAGGAAAACGCCTCCCTTCATGGGATTTTCACTCCATTTGGAGGAATAACAGCAAACCAAGACTGTGGCCAGCCCTGCACAGCGCCTCCGAGCGACCATGGCTACTGCACCACCCAGCAGGAGCAGCTCTGGGGCCTCCACAGCGCTCCGCTCCTTCTTAGCTTTCATCTTGAAAGGTTTGTCCATCTTACGTTTGGTCCCAGTGATCCTGGCTTTTGACCTTGAACTTGAGATGTTTTCAGGGGCCTCTTGCCATCTCATTCCACCTCCAAGAGCACTTCAGTATTGTGGGAGACAGGCCCCTCAATATGCAGGCTGTTAGGATGAAGGAATAGAGGGTGTAGTGGGTTGAATTGTGCCCCCAAAACTCCCTGAAGCTTGAATTGTGTCCCCCATGTTTTATGTATTAGAAACTTAGCCCCCACTGTGACTGTTAAGAGGGTGGGAAATCCTATTACGGTAATTGAAAGGTGGGGCCTTGAAGAGGTGATTGAATTATAGGACCGTGCAGTAGTGAATGGATTAAAAACGGTGGTCAGGGGCGTGGTTCTGAGGGCTTTAAAAGAGGAGGAGAGTCTGTCTTTCTCTCTACTTCCACCATCTTGCAATGTGACACCCTTGGGTCACTGTTGCTGCCACCAGATGAATTTTGGACTTCCCAGCCTCAGAAACTGTAAGCAATAAATTTCATTTTTCTTTATAAATCACCCAGTTTCAGGTATTTTGCAGAGAGACACATTTGATGTGGGTGGCAGGCTCAGAGCAGGGGCCCTTACGCCATCCTGAGGGTCCCGAGAAGACTTCCTGGCAGAGATAACATTGGAGTTGAGTCTTGGAGAAAGAATGTGGTTCAAGTGAAGAAGAAAGGAAAACGTTCATGGCCATTTCTGGCCTTGGCTGGTTCCAGAAACTGGAGGCAACTTCCATTAGCTCAGGTATAAGTGAAATTTATCGAAAAGATAAAGGGGCACCTCCAGGTGGAAGCAGGAAGAATAGCCAGGCCGCCCTGGCTTTCTTTCCTCTTCAGGGACCTGTGTCCCTTCCTGATCTGGGCACACTGGCCTCCCTAGCAAGGCTCTTAGCTGCTCTTCCTGCTTAACCTCTGCTGTCCAGGGTGCTCAGGGGCCATGGCTGCAGCCAAACCCACAGGGCCCCCTAGGGACCAACACAGTGCCACCTAGCTGCACGACCCCAACATGTATGGGGGTGTTCTGTGATTTGTACCCTTTAGAGCACAGCAGTTTGAATGGTACCCCCTGGAGTCATGCAAGGTTGTAAGCCTCAACCAACACCACCTGTCTCAGCCTTGGGGTCTCTCAGTGCAAATTCTCAAGGGGAATCTGGCTGGCCCAGTGTGGAAGAGGTTTTCACCCCAGATCCAGGTCCAGTCAGGGGTGTGTGTGTATGTAAGTGCGTGCGTGCATATCTGTGAGTTTGGGGTGGCTTGCAGCAGCTAGCCCAGGCAGGGGGCAGAGTCTCTGAGAAGGGGTGTAACACTCAGGGTGCTGATGGGAAACAATAACTCCCTCAAAGGGAGAATTAAAAAGACAGAGTTGTGCTCAGCTTTAGAGAAAAAAGAGATGGCGAATTACCTGGGGACTAGTGACAGCGGGGAGCTGACATCACTGCTAGATGAGAAGAGTAGGGGAGGAAGCCATTACTAACACACAGGTAGAGACGGGCCACATAGCCGGAGCCCTGGGTCACAGCTAGACCAGGCAAAAAGGTTCTTTCTTTTTATTACCTGAGATTTTACTTATTTATTTTTTGGTGGCTGGCCGGTATGGGGATCCGAGCCTTTGACCTTGGTATTACAAGGCTGTGCTCTAAACAGCTGAGCCAACCAGCCAGCCCCCAAAAGTTTCTTTCTCTGTCCCCTGCTCCCACCTCATTTTGGTCGAAAGTGACAGGTGGCAGAAGGGCAAGCTCAGAAGGTGCAGCAGGCAGCGGTCAGCCTCCTGTGCCCGGAGTGGGACAGAGAAGGGCAGATGGACAGTGACCAGCACAGGACGGGGAGGCTATCTAGTTCAGAGGGGAGGGGACAGCTGGAGCAAAGGCAGGGCAGTGTGAGGCCTCCTGGTGTTCCAGGTACGGGAGGACACAGTGCTAGATGGCGAGGGGAAATGACATGACAGGAGAGAATAGGGCCACAGCAGCCTAGGATAGATATCCAGTAGTGCAAGTGATGTCAGAGGTAGGGTTCGGGGGGGCCTGATAGCCACCCTCAACCCACCCAGTCCTCTTAGCTAGTTTTGACTCCACCACAGGAAAGAATTCAAGGGCAGAGTCACAGTACACAGTGAGAATGGGTTTAATATAACAGATAAGAAACACAGGTTCCACAGAGAGACTGCAGCCTAGCTCCAGAGACTGAGCAGGCCCACACCAAGTCTAACACAAAAGTAAGCTCAATACAGACATCAAGTCTAACACCAAAGCAAGAAAACCATACTTAAAGTTTGGTACAGAGTACAGGCTGGCTCAAGAGAGTGAGCAGCTGCTTGCTGAGAGTAAGTTTGATACAAAGCAAAGCACACACACCTCAGCCAGGGAAGTGCAGGCTGCCTCCAGGAAAGTGAACAACAACCCTGCCTTCCAGTGGGATTCAGCTTTTATAGTTTCTCTACCTAATGAATATTCAATAGAGGGGTGTGATGGAGTTTGGTGTATTGTCGCCTCCAAAATTCATGTGGAAATTTGATCCCCAATGTGGCAGTGTTGGAAACTGATTGAGTCATGGGGGCAGATCCCTCATGAATGGATTAATGCTCTCCCTGGGGGAGGGGGGATTAATGAGTGAGTTCTCCCTCTATTAGTTCCCACGAGAGCTGGTTGTTTAAAAGACCCTGGCACCTACCCCCCACTTCCTCTCACTGTGTGATTTGCTTGTACCCACTGGCTGCCTGCCAGTTTCTGTCATGAGTAGAAGCAGCCTGAGGCATGTTCCAGATGCAGCTGTCCCGGAATCGTAAGCCAAATAAACCTCTTTTCCTTATAGATTACCCACTCAGGTATTTCTGTTATAGCAACACAAATGGACTAATACAGGGGCCACCACAGGAGCTTAGACTTCATCCTGCAGGAGGAGTGTGACACCGAAGGCACTGCAGCTGGCAAGGAGGTGGTGACAGAGACAGCTGAAAGCTTAAGCCAGGGGACAATTCAAAGGGAGAAACTTTACACTGAGAGGGAAATATTTCCAACTAGTAGTGTCCTTCCAAAGGCCTTCAAATTTCTTTGCTTCCAGAAGGCCTTTTGTGTGTAAGGGACAGAAACCCAACTGAAACTAGCATCAGCCAAAATAGTTATTGCTTCATGGAACTTCGAAGACCAGGGCAAAGTGGTTCTCAGGGACTCTGGAAGTGTCTCTCTGTGTCTTATCTTTTGGCCTAACTTCTCACACAGCTTGCTGTAGGACAAGGAGAGGGAGAGGGCCACAGCTTCTCATCCCTTTAGTGACCCCAGAGGAAAGAGAAAATCTCTCTTTTAGCATTCATACATAAGACCCAGGGAAGCACTCTGATTGGCCAAGCTCAAGTCACATGTCCAATGGTGCACCAATCACCTTGGCTAGGTGATGGGAATCTCGGGTTGGCTAGTCTTGGTCCAGGTGCTGTGGCCTGGTGGTACAGAGATTGTCAACCCCACCAGCACATTAGGACCTGGGGAAGGGCAATTCACCTCCTCAGAAATGGGAGGGGAGACACTGCACAGACAATGTAATGGATGGCCACCAACGTGCAACCAGTCAGCACCACCTGCCTACACAGAGCTCAGCCCTTTTGTTTCCTGCAAAGCTCAGACAGGCCGGCCAGAAAGCCCCTGCCCCAGGGAGGCTCCAGGGAGGTGCACGGAACATAGCGTTTTATTAACCTCTTTTTAGCAAATGACAAAAAACAACCCCGGAGATGTAGAAAATATCTACATGGCCCAAACTGGGAAATGGCCAGGGATGGTGGCAGGGCTGCCTCCGCCTCTTCTTTCTTTCCTCCTCTCACAGGCCCCTGGTGGTCCATATTGAGAACAATTACCATTCTTCTTCCAGACACTGTATAAACAGTTACAACGCAGTTATGGCCCCCTCGAGAGCCAGCAGTTGATGAGCTCCATGTGTCATTGCTCCCTTCCATGGAGGAGCAAATTCTGGTAGGATGAGGTCACCTAAGCAAGGAAGGCTGGGAGTAGGAAGGGGGTTCTTGGGTCAGAGCTCTGGAGCAGTGCGGGCTCCCCACCCCACCCCTTAACCTTAGCTCTCCCAATCACCGGTGGTCTCAGAAATCTCTGAACACACTTGAATCCCAGTCCTGGTGTGAACGTGGCCCCCTCGAGAGCCAGCAGTTGATGAGCTCCATGTGTCATTGCTCCCTTCCATGGAGGAGCAAATTCTGGTAGGATGAGGTCACCTAAGCAAGGAAGGCTGGGAGTAGGAAGGGGGTTCTTGGGTCAGAGCTCTGGAGCAGTGAGGGCTCCCCACCCCACCCCTTAACCTTAGCTCTCCCAATCACCAGTGGTCTCAGAAATCTCTGAACACACTTGAATCCCAGTCCTGGTGTGAACGCAATGGTAAAATGGTTTGTGGACTGGTGGAACAGACAGAACCCAGCCCCTTCCCCTTCTCCCTGAACATTTCCATCTCTGGACCCCAAGCAGACTATCCCTGGGCGGTTACGGAGAAGGTGAATTTAGCACTTGGTGGGCCAACTCCTGGGAGTGATGGATGCTGACTGTGAGCATGGTTAGTTAACACTAACATTAATTGAAGCTCTACACCAGTTATATTTGAATGTCTCACTGAATCCACCCCAAATCCACATTAGGTAGGCATTATTATTACCCCTGTGTTGCAGGTGAGGAGACTGAGACTCACTCAGCACGATGGCAGGAACCTACATTCAAACTCTGGTCTGTTTGAATATAGAACGCTTGGCTCCCCCAACTGCCCCTGTGACCATGTCAGACTGGCAGGTTCCCCAGCTCAATTCTCACCTCCCTCATATGCCTTCATGTCTCCAAACCTAGGGTTATAACGGTCGTTCACTGCTCCAGGAACCCAGGAGGGCTGGGGGTTGAGTGGGTAGGGGCCAAAACACAGCCTGGGCTCTGCTCTTGGGGATATGGGCCCAGAGGGGGTACCATTTTCTAGTTCTCACAAAAGCAGCTAGCAGCAGCCCTACCATGAACCATGCTGGGCCTTCTCAGAATGCTCATGGCACCCACTGTGCTGGCCACTCACACACCTGGCCCCTGATCATGAGCTGCCCTGCATTGTGACCCAATGGGTTCCCATGACAAAACCTGTTATTCCCATACCTCACCCAGCATTTTCTGGCTGCTACGTTGCCTCTGCCTGAAACGCCTTTCTTGTCCCAGCTGCCTCCAATTTCTATTTCATAAAACCTACCTTCCTTTAAAACCCAGCTGGATGCCTACTCCTTAGAAAGCCTTTCGGATACAGCAATTAGACTTCCTCTGGCTCTCTGCCCCCTCTCTCATTGCTTTGTATCAGTTCTCAAGCATATCACATAAGGGCCATCATCTACCAACCATTTACTAGGCGTGGGGCACCGTGCTAAACACCTGCCATACTTCATCTCCTTTATTCCTCACGTCGCAAGTGTTATTATGCCCATTCCAGAGAGGAAGAAACGTAGGCTTAGAGGACTTAAAGCCTTGTCACAGCGAGGAAGTAGCAGAGCAGGAAATGAATCAAGGTGTTGTGATTTTAAAGCTGGCTCCTCTTATTAGGGTTGGTTTTCCATAGATGTCATGGTTAGGTGTGAAGTGTCAGCAACTTGAAGGCAGAAGCCAGTTGTGCTTCTCCACAGAGTCCCAGTGGTGGGCTTTTGCAAACATTCTGCAAAGCATAGATGGCTGTCCTGGACCAGCGTTTTACTCTCTCCCTAAGTGAGCTGCAAACTCCGCTAAGGTTCAAAAGCAGGCCCTTCACCCACGCTGGCCCCAGCAGCTCTTTGGGAAACACGATCGCAGCCGTGTGGCCATGCACAGGTTGACACTAGGGGACACCAGGTCTGTGAAGTGAAGAAACAGAACCAAGGACAGGTAGGAGGGCGCTCCAACCACACCCAGCCAGGGCCGGCTTGTTTACGCCTCTTGCACAGCGCCCGACCGCCCGGCCCGTCACGTGACCCGCCGCGCCCCGCCCCTCGGGTTCGCGCGTGGCTCCTCCCGCCGCGCCGGCCCTTCTTTTTGNCCGCCCGGCCCGTCCCGTGCCCCGCCGCGCCCCGCCCCTCGGGTTCGCGCGTGGCTCCTCCCGCCGCGCCGGCCCTTCTTTTTGCCCCCTTCAGAGTCACAAGATCTCTCAGCGACCTCCTTTCGGGATCCTTCCGCCTGTCCCCGCCCCCTACCTTAAAATCTCTCCTTGGCTCTTTCCCGATCAGTCCGCATCATCAGTAATGAGTGGAATGGCCTTTTCCGTCCGCTGGGCCTGTGGACTGCGGTCATCCGTCCTTTGGTTCGAGGCGGAGGCGAGGTCCAGCCGGGGACTCTTTTTCGCGGCGGAGGCCTCAGCCTGCCGTGGACTTTTCACGACGGGGGGAGGTGCTGTACGTCCAAGATGGCGGCGCCCTGTAGGCTGGAGGGACTGTGAGGTAAACAGCCGAGGGGGAGGAGACGGTGGGTGAGTACAGGGGTGTCTCCTCCTGCTTTTCCTGGGGGCTTCTCGGGGCAGCCCTGGCACCATGACCCCAGTCTGGGAGGCTTTGTGGGGTTGGGGAAGGGGCTCACTTGCTGGGCAGTGGACCCGGGGAAGGGGGGTTCGGAGAGCCTCCCCCTCCCTCTTATTACGCGCTATCTCCGGCAGGGCCCGGCAGGGCCTGGCGGGGCCCTGGAGGGGAGAGGCGGGCCGGGCCGGCACTTGGCCCCTCCTCGGCGGCCGAGGGGACGGCTG
>NW_007726287.1:686609-711169 GCF_000696425.1 Galeopterus variegatus | reverse complement strand
CGGGAAGGGAGGGGCCCGGGGGGTGGGGCTTGTCCCAGGACTTCATGAGGGGGGTCGGGGTTGGGGGCGGAGAATGAATGGAGGCTCCCTGTGGGCATCGCGGACTCTCCTGGACTTGGTGTCTCCGCCGGAATTTGAATGGCTGGAGATCGTCGCTCCGGTGTACTTGTGGGTGTTTAATTGAGGGTGAGAGACAGTTACCTTCAAGTCAGCAGAGGTGATTCTCAGGAGGCAGCTATTTGCAGAGCCACTCCTAGGCGCTCGCTCATTCATTCATTTGAGGAACTGGAGGACGAAGAGCCTGCAGGCGGAGGGACCTTTCAGAATTAAAGCTCTTTCTTTGTGTCTCCGGTTAAGGAGTTTTGCTTCATGTGTTTTGGATTTGGGGTTGTGGGTGGGGAACCTGGGAGGGGGCACGGTCCTCCTAACTCATAACAAGAGCTAACGTTTATGGAGTTCTCTCTGTGTGTCAGGCACTGAGGAAGTGCTTTGCAGTCATCATCTCGTTTAGTCCGCACAACAAAGGGAAGAGGCAGCCACTATTAACACCTCCAGTCTTCTCACATGAAGAAACTGAGGCCTGGAGAGATCAGGGTAACTTGCCCAAGGTCACACCCCCAGGACTGGAACTGGGGTCTGATTCTAAAGACATGACTCTTTCATTTATCTGTTTGATCAAAGCTATCCTGTCATTAAGTGGTTAGAATTAATCAGTTGGCCAATGCTTGTGCATGTGTGTGTTTAATTTTGAAGGGGGGTGCACTTGGCTTACACACCTAAGCTTTTGTTTGGGATGGCAGTGTTGTGCATGTTAACTTGTTAGTATAAATTAGGCTGGAAAATGATTTCATATTTTTATGAAACTGATGAGTTTATTGCATAAAGAAGTCCTGCTAAAATCCTTGCTGGGTTTTTTATAGAGGCATAGAAATAGCACTTCACTTTACATAGAATAGCTGTAAAAGTACTAAAATAGAATAATACTCTTCTGAGATACTTCGATTTATAATTTTGGAATCAACTTGGAGTCATCTGAATTCAAACAGGCTGGCAAAGTGGAGCTATAAATTTCAGGAAGCATTCTAAAACCTAATCTTCTGGGAGCCTTTGATTTACTGAGCAACCACCTGTGATTCTTAAGTTGAGCATTCCTGAGTAAACCTGGAATATGCAAATATAAAAACTGATTTAGGGCTGTGTAGGGAAATGTGCCTTCAACAGTCATGCATCAGGCAAATGAGGCTCCTCAGAAACACTGAAACATTCTTTGCTATTGCCCAGGGGAGGTGAAGAATCTTCCTTTAACCACCTGGTGTAAACTTAAGGGGTATTTATAGAATATGTAACTGGAAAATATCCTTTCACTAAAGTTAATATCTTGTCCAAAACACTCTTACATCATGTGGCTAGGAGGGCAGATGATAAAAGCTTTCTTTGCTCCCTGCATTTCCTGGTGTCATAAACGCTTGGTATGTTTCTAAATTCCTAGTTAGAAAGAAGGTGGCTATCAGCCTTTTTACTTGTTTTTATTAAGTTGGAGTGTCTCACATACTGTCACTCAGTTGTACTCTTCCTCACTGGGTTATGAGCAAAGATGTCTGATACTGCTACTATTGGTGGTGTAATATGATGCCTTCTGTGCATGCCTGGTTTCATTAGTGAGATGAAACTAAAGTCTTACCAGGGAAAATCTAATATATACCTCTGTATGGAATGTTTACAGAATAATGAAATTGCCAGAAACAAGAGGTCTCAAACTATAGTGGCATCAGAACCTCCGTGCCCAGATATCTGGCCCCATAGTAGGCAGACATACATATTTGGTCCTTGAGGACACCCTGTATATATATTTTAGAAGAAGTCTAGTTCTGATGTGCACCAGAGGTTGAGGACCACTGGCTTAAAAGTATCAATTGGCTATTTTCTTTTCTTTTAATTTATACTTGTTTTGCAGAGGTATTTCTTAAAATAACTTCTAACATCTGATGTATAGTGGTGAGTGAGTTTGGGGCTCTGGATTAGAACTGACTTGATCTTACAGCTCTGTCTTCTTTTGAAGTTTGTTAGGCGACAGGTATGTTTGTTCATTTCCGCTTACCAGGGCCATAGTGAACTAAAATTAGCTTCTCCTGAAATTAATTGGATATTCTTGGGTGCCAATGAGCCAAATATAGCAATACATCAACCATTTCAAGCTTTTCTAGAGTCAAATAGGTTTCAACCTTTTAACAAGTCACTTAAGTTCTCTGAGCCTCAGTTTCTTCATCTGTGAAGCAAGAGAGTTAGATTGTAAATTAATGAGTATTTCTAAGTCTACATTTTTGTGATTTAAAGTCCTCCTGGGGCTTCAGTTAAACATTCTGACTAAATGATTGAATCAAAGTGTTAATGGTTTTATTATATCCAAGAAAATTGGTGGCTTTTAGCCTGGTAGGTTTGGCGAAGACCTGTTTATCCTTTCCTTGATATTATAATATTATTTCAAAGGTAATTTCCAATAAGTTCCCCATATTATAAATCACTCTTTGAAAGATTAGTTTTATTTGTATTAATTTTGTTTGTCATTTAAGTAGCTGTAGGCATGAAAGTACACTCAATAACATTCAGATCTATAGCTGTTTCCTTTAAATATATGTATAGTATATACTCAAACACTAAGATGTTTTTTTTTAACCTCAGACATCAATTGGTAACTATGTAATATAATTTGGTTTGCATGAAATACTCGTTTTTTCCATTTAAACTGGTCTGAAGGAGGTCTACCATCAACAATTTGAGATTATTATTTCTCTCATTTACTTTTTAAGACCATAGTTGCTAGATATTAGTAATTTAATGTCTATTTTAATGGGGAGAGAGTAGAAATTCTTATATAAATATAAAGATATATAATCTCAGAACCTTATCAATTTCCTCTTGTCCCTTTTCTTGTACATTTCTAACTTTTGCTGTATACAGGGAAGTAGTAAAAGGTAACAATACTTTTTAAAGTTGAATGAATTCAGATTGACAACTAATGAGTAAAGTGGCTTAAAAACCCAGCTTTAATCTCATCAAGGCATGGTAGTTACTGGCCTACAACTCACAGGTCACTTTCTAAAGTAAATATAATGGCAATGGAGGCCATGAAGTATCTGAGTAACAAGGGACCGTTTTGCCCTTCTATTGGTGATGTGATGGGATACACAGTGGGGAGCATAGGAATAAAACATGTAGCAATCTTAACGTCTGAAGTCATTAAGACCTGTGCTACTTTGGGTAGTTTACAGAGCATAGTAACAAATTTGAAGTGTATCCTTTTTAAGTTATAAAATGTTTTTATATGTTTCAAATACCAGTTGTTACAAGGATAGACTACTAAACATTACGTACCCAGCAATACATTTTGTTTAGTAGTAAAATTGTTATAATAAAGTTTATATTTATTGAGTACTTATGATTGGTGATGTGATGGGATACACAGTGGGGAGCATAGGAATAAAACATGTAGCAATCTTAACGTCTGAAGTCATTAAGACCTGTGCTACTTTGGGTAGTTTACAGAGCATAGTAACAAATTTGAAGTGTATCCTTTTTAAGTTATAAAATGTTTTTATATGTTTCAAATACCAGTTGTTACAAGGATAGACTACTAAACATTACGTACCCAGCAATACATTTTGTTTAGTAGTAAAATTGTTATAATAAAGTTTATATTTATTGAGTACTTATGTGCCAGACACTTTGCTAAGTATTTTGCATGTCAGATCCGGTTAACTCTTCCTAAACTTTAAAGAGGAAGGATAGGAAGAGGAAACTGAAAACTTAAAGTGAGTTGCCTAAAGTCATTTAATCAGTGGCTGAGCTGGGATATGAGTCCTGTTTTGTCGACTCCAGAGCCCAAACATTTAATTTACTATTTGATAAACTGATCTGCTAATCTTATAAACTAACTCACAGGTCTGTGGTCCTTAACTTTTGGGGGAGCCTTAGTTCCCCTCTAAAAATCTGTGGGAAGATATGGACTAAGTGTCCCTTCCTCTACCCTTTATGTCTCATCACCATCAAAAAAAACTCATATAGATATGGGAATTTGGATATGGCTTCAGGGATTTCATCAACCCAGGTTGAAACCCATTTTAGATAGATTACTGTTGTTAAAAATGGTCTTCTACTGGGCCGGCCCGTGGCTCACTCGGGAGAGTGCGGTGCTGATAACACCAAGGGCACGGGTTCGGATCCTTAAAAAAAAAAAAAGGTCTTATACTTTATTAAAAACAAAAACTTTTTTTAACCAGCAGGTAGGAATGGCCTACATCTTTAAAAGGTGAACTTAGGTACTCTTTGCATTATAAATCATTTTGTTAAATTTCTGTATTGAAAGATTCATTATGCTTCACTGGGAATTCAAGCTTAGGTATTATATTTTTTAAAAAAAGAAGAAGAAGAAGAGAACTCAGGTATGACCTGCTAAATGCTTGTCAGGCTTGGCATTCAGTCTGTGTTGGTACCATTAACACCTGGCAGAATTCCATTGGACTTTTTTCCAAGGTTTATGTACTATTTTTTTTCCTTTTGAACCAAAAGGCAGATATATGAATGAATGAATGAGTGAATGAATGAATGTTTCTTGCCTTCCATCTTCTTCCTAAACTGGTGGTTCTTAAGCTTTAATGGGCATCAGAATCACCTAGAAGGCCCCACCCAAAAAGTTTCAGAGATCTGGCGCAAGGCCCAAGAACGTACATTTCTTACAAATTCCCAGGTGATACTGATGCTGGTGGTGCAAGGACCACATTTGGAGAACGAGTGTCCTAGACTATCAAACCCTGTGCTTTTCTTTGCTAGAGTATTTCTATTTTGGTCCTGTAAACTTGAAACCTAAAGAAATCTCACAGTTTACCCATATTTCTTTTAGGAGAAGCTCTATATAGTGACTTTTTGAAACATACATGGTATCTGTTTGGCCTGTATTTTCTTGGTAAATAATTTTGTTCATGCTAATAGAAAGTCAAAACATAAGCATTACTTATAGAAGAGATACGGCTTACCAAAATCAAGCTCTGGCCATACAGGCAAGTTACTAGTGGATTCTCTACCTTTGGAATAGGGTGTAAGCTTTAGCAAACTGTCCATCAAGTCCCCTAACAGCAGAAATTCCGAATTGAGAATCTGGCAAGTTGGAGCTCTCCTGCCCCAATTTATATGACCTTGAGAGGGACTGCAGCTGCTGAGACCATTTAAATCACACGTGACTACACATTTTGGCAGGTTTTACCATCTGCTGTTTTACTCTGACATACTAAGTAGTATTTCCTACCCCTTTCTCCTTCCTTCTAGGCATCAATAGGAAGAAAAAATTGGTGCAAGTATCTTATCATTTTTGGTGTATTTGTGCTAAAGGCAGCTTTTTTCACTTGATAGAATATTACTCTAAGAAATCACCTGAGAGTTCTTGAGCTAGAGCTCAATATTAGCATAACAGTGTAACGTTTCTGCTGTCTAGACTGTGCTTGATAATGGAGTAGTCTTTCTATGCTTGGACCTATGTCTGAATTGTCTTTGATTTTTTATAGATAAAAACTTGAATAGTGAAAAGACATCTGCCTTCATTTAAACCCCGCAGTTGCATTTTTATGTCATAGGCAAATGTGTACAAAATCTTCTTAGGTGATTTGATATGCAGTTACCTATTTTATGTGATTTACAATCCCAAGGAGTCCCTGAGGTTTGTTTCTAGGCCACACATCACAACACTAGTTTTCCAAAAGTCTGAATATTCAACTGATAATTTAGGTACTTGCCACTAGTATTTCCTAAAGGTATGTATAGCTCTTAGCCCTTTCACAGCTCATCTTGCTTAGGGCAGAGATATATGAAAAAAAAATGTACACAGGTTCTGCTAATGACAGCTATACATGGCTGTTACATTGAACTTCATGTGTAATCCCAGGCATGTAAACCATCTATAGGTAAACACCTACAGAATGAAATCAGTTAAGTGAACTGTGAAAACAAATTGACCTATGCTCCTGTTTAATCTCAAAATTCTAAAGCACAGAGCCCTCCTCTTTTTCCTCAAACCTACCCTTATTTTTATTTTAAAAGATTGCTTATGGAAGTAGAGTTACAAGGTTGCATGTAGGTGAGAACTGTATCTAGATCTGGGGCATGTTTCTTTTTTAACTTGGCTTTTGAAGATGAGAACGTGGATTGAGGCTGTGTTATGTGCTCTGACAGGTGTTTCCACCTATGCTCCTCACTTCCCATCATGAGGTTCACAGGGCACATTTAACTTTACTGAGCAGAATGATTTGTGCCTTGGGTACCCCCACAGGGCAGGTTTTAAATATAAATGAATAAGTAAATAAACACTCAAAAACATAAATAATCGTAGGTAGCTTTCCACATGCTAACAGAAAGTTGGTTTAGTACCATCACCATTTTTTTAGCATAGAGAAAAAGAAGTTAAAAGTCTTAACATTGAGCATTAGACAAAAACCACCCTGATTTTCTAGGGTGGTGTTTTTATCTAGGATAGTGATCTTGGTTGGGCAGGCTATAAGATCTTGTTGTATATCCTAATTTTATGCTTGCTATAGATATTTCTTCTCAGGTAAAAGATCCAACTGGGATTAATTGTAAGAGGAAGTAGATGACTCACTGGAGTAACAGCTGATTTTAAGATTCTGCAGATTAGAGGCTCCTGCATTTTAATTCCAGCTCTCTGACTTGGTACAGTGAGTGTGGCCGGACAAACACCCCCTGTCTGAATGGTTCAGTCGGCCTTTCTGAAAGGCCAGCCTGCCTGCAGTACTGCTCACATGCTTGTGAGTCGAGGACCACTGGAGTTGAATGCCCGGAATGTGCTCCACGTGGAAATGTAATTACCCTGTCATCTGGAGCAAGAGATTTTAATTGTTAAGAGTTGCTCAATCCACTAGTTTGACTTTGACCAGGATTGTATATTTAAGAGCTTGTTTCCAGGCTTTTCTGTGCCCAATGTAATTAGCGCATATGAGGCTCAGCTTTTGTATTCTGTATTCAACTGTGAATGGCTACCAAAGAAGCTGATGAAATCTTAGCCAACCAGAAGAGGGTATATTTGCCTTTTGTGCGCCAGGTGCCAAGGTAGGCCCTGGATGTCCCGAACAGATGGTCCCTGTCCTCATGGAGCTTACAATCTAGTGATCAGATTGTACCTAAGTATAGTTTGAAGGGCCCATATTTTAAAAACAAACTGGAATGTATTTATACATACCCATACTTAACATGGATATTTAGTATGAGATAATTTGAACAGAATATAGGGTAAAAGGGAGAAGAAAACAGAGAAAGAGCTGTTTGCAAATATTTCAGGCCTGTCATGTAGAAGGATTAGACTTAGGTTGTACCATTTGAAGGCAGAATTTGGCTTTATAAATTTAAGAAATATTTTAACCCCTAGTCATTCGGTCAACTAGTGCCAGACATGGTGGTAGCTGCTAGAGACACGGTACTAAAGAAGCTACTGTCTCTCCCTGGATGTAACTTCTATTGAGGGAGACATGTTCAATAAATAATTACACTTATTCAACTGGATTGTGGTAAGTGACACAGAGAAAGACAGACTGCTAAGAGCATATACCAGGGGACCCGGCCTAGTTGGGGGGGAATTGGGAGGGGAGTGGAGGCTGGGAAGGCTTCCATGAGGAAATGAATGTCTCAGCTGAGATTTCAAGGATGAAGAGTTAGCTTGGGAGGAGGCAAGGGTAGCGTCTCTGAGGCACAAGGACAGCATGCACGTGCTCCCAAGGTGGGGGCATGTGGCTTGGCTGAGATCCTGAAAGGCTAGTGAGAGAGGATCACAGGGAAGGAAGTGGGCTGTGGGGGGTGATAAGACGAAGCAGGCCCACTAAGTGCCTCATGCCTGCCCCTGTTGTTCAGCTGGGACCCGCCTAGCAGAGCCCCTGGAGTAATTACTGTTGCCCTACACTGTGCCCAGGACTATGGGATGTTTCATCTCATCTAATCCCCACACTGCTGGAGGAGGTTGATGCCATTATTATCCCACTTTACAGGTGAGGGAACCTAAGGTTAGCCGTTAGAGACTTAAAATGAGTAGCCAAAAGTTACAGAGCTAATTAGTGGCAGAGCTTGGGTTTCAACGCGGAACTTTCTAATTCTAGAGCCTGTTCTGCCCATTTGTTTATAACTGTAACAGACGGTTAACAAAAGGCAGAGATTACTAGTTCAGCACAATGTAGGGAATCTTCCAGCAACCAGCTGTTCAGAAATGTAGATGGGGAGAGGCATGTGCACCCAATAATTGTAAGTGTTCATTTCAGTGGAACCCAGCTGGCCACCTGTCAGGGACTGAGGAGGAGGGAGGTTGTACCAGATGGACCCTTAACAACCTTCTGATTGCGTCTGGGATTTTACTTCATTGTAAGATTATTATGTACACATATGTGTTTTTTCCTTTCAGTGACCATGAAGGACAGCAGGTTGACAGCACTGGAAACTGAAGTACCAATTATCCCCAGAACGGGTAAGGTGTAAACTCAGTCCAGTGGTTGGGGGAAGATAGGAGGGAATTATTCATCTTGTTCATAGTTGTACTAGCACATAGATGCTTCTTTGCATTCAGGGATTTAACATTTTTGGTTTTAGCTACCTGCCAGGAACTGGACCATCTATGCATGAAGTAGTTAGTCAAATTACTGATGATTTATTAACTGCTTTCAGTGGTAGGCACTGTGCTAAGTGCATTATATGCATTATTTGTCTTAAGTTCAGCATTTGGGATAAATTATTGTATGCTGTAGTGCTTTTTAGAAATTGAAGGATTGTCAAAGTTTCAGAATATATCCTTCATAAATAAATATTAGGGCTCTGGCATTTCCGTGGATATGAATTTAGTCTTAGTGACCTAAGTGATCACTTAACTGTAGTTTCAAGTTTACCAGCAAGAGTGACAAATGCAACATAGTTGTGTGTTTGTGCAAGAAGGGTGTGGGGAAGATAGGGGATGTGTTTGGTCTACTCTCCCTATACACAGACAGCTAATGTCTTTCATTTTATGGCTCAGTGGTTGCCACTATGTTCTGTCACTGTCTGCATCACAGGAATTGTGAAATAAGGTAGGGATTTTTGCCATAAAAATCCATTTCCGTTCATAAACAGGGACTTAATACAGATTGTAGACTATCTAACAGGAGGATGGAAGTATCCTTTTCTCACAAGTAGGGAAAGCTTCCTAAGTTTGACTTTTCATTTTCAAATTTTTTGTGCGTACTTCTTACCATCCCATTTTTAGAAGTCCCCCAAATATGAATTTGGACCAAAGGTCTAATGTGTCAAGTGTTCAGATCATTGTAGTCCAAGCTGAATTTCACCATCATAAAATGTAAATTCTGGGATACAAAACTAGATCTCGGGGCCGGCCCGGTGGCGCACTGGAGAGTGCGCCGCTTGGGAGTGTGGTGCGGCGCTCCCGCCGAGGGTTCGGATCCCATGTGGAGACCGGTTCCCACTCACTGGCTGAGCGCGGTGCGGGCGCAACACCAAGGGTTGCAATCCCGTTACCGGTCAGTAAAAAAAGACAAAAAGGAAAAAAAACAAAAAAAACTAGATCTCAAGTTTTATTAAATGTTGTCGTGATGGCAATTGTATTACATTTTGGTAGTCAGGTTTTAAAAGTTTGAAGTTTTAATGTAGGAAAAATACTTTGTGAACATTATTAGCTGCTAGATGGCTCTTATGGTCACTGTATTTGATACCCTTTTCACCTGGCACACTTAGTCCCATCATTAACCTTTTGGACAAAGCAGAATTCAGGAATATTTCTGATAGATGATTTTCCAGAAGGAACCTTGTGTCTGAAATTTATAGCTTAGCAGGCCTCAAAGATGCTTCATATTCAACTACTAAAAATTGCTGAAAGCCTATAGCAATCATTTTGACAAGTTTTTTGTTTAAATTTTTCGCCTCTGTAGACTCAAAACTATAAGAAAATGTCTTAAAGCATTTTTGTAAAATCTGTTTTGAAATTTGATTAGTGAGTACAAAATATGTTTTGGGTATTCCACTTTTTTCTTAACGTCGTTTTCTTTATATTTCTACTCTTTATATTCTTTATGGTTGGCTTAAAGAGGATTTATCATGGATGTTGTTGACTGTGATTATGGATTTTTTCTGAACACATTTTTTTTTGTATAAAACTGAGGTGATAGGGTTGACATTTTATTTTCAATTCATTCTCATAAGATCTGAAGTGTTTCCAAATATGACTTTTTCTTGAAAGACTTCAGATTAACTGCAGTTCTTAAAGGTTATTTTGCTTATAATAATCGACTACAAAACAATTCTATAAGGTAGAATTAAGATGTTATTTTTCTATGAGTTATTTAAATTTTTATAAACATTTGGCTCAAAGAACATATACTCTTGTTTATAAAGTTATCTAGCTAAACTACTCTCTTAATATTCACATTAATAATATATTTAACTATTTGAAAGTTCTTTATTGTTTTTGAACATAAAAATCACATTCATCATTAATTGAAGATTTTACTTTTATCATAAGTACACATTTTATACTTAAACTCACAGAATTTCACAGAACTTGGATGTTTTATCTAGAATGTTTCATCTTTATATGAAATTGAATATTCAGATGTTAACTTACCGTTAAATCTTCTAAATGCATTCTTTGTCCACATTACTGATGTTTGCAGATAGGTATGTTAGTAGGGATGGGAACGTATGTTATTAATCACGCAGACAAGGTCAGAGATGCCAGAAATGCTGCTGAAGTAGGCATTTGACTGTTCAATCTTCAGACCTTTCTAAAGACCAAGGCCAAAGCCTGATAAGAGATTTTGTCTGAGTATGGAGACTGAAACCAAACTTCAGTAAATCCCTACTTTCCATGCTTTTTGAGATCATAAATACTATGTATGATCAAATCTGATGATCAGGTATAGGGTTTAATTAAGCTTAGTTCAAGGTTCCTCATGGATTAGAAAGTATCCTTTATTCAAAGGTGGTGACTAACAGCCTCCCTGCGGCTTTAGGTTGGGTGGTGAGGGGAGGCTCCTCAGAGATGGTGGTATTTTGAGCAGAGACCTGAGAGACAGTCAGCCATGCAAGGAGGTGAGAGACGAGCATTCTAGGCATAGAGGGGACAGCAAGCACAAAGGCCCTGAGCAAGAACCAGGTTTTATGTGTTTGAGAAGACCGGAACTAGAGCAGAGAAATGAAGAGGTAGAGGGAGCTCGGGGCGGGGGTGGGGGGGGCAATAACAGGCTGGACCATGCGGGGCCTGGTAGGCCACTCGTCAGTTTGGCTTACTAGCTCCATGGGAAATCATTGGATGATTTTAAACAGGGTGTTATGTTCTGATCTCCATATGTCAGAGTCTCGTGTGGTTGTTTGGTGGTGAATGAATTGTAGGGTAGCATGAATATAAGCAGGGAGACTAGTGAGGGAGGCTGCTGCTCCCTCCTCTCCACGGGAGAGATAGATGGTGGGGCTTGGACTGGGGAGATAGCAGAGGAGATAGCAAAATGAATGGGTTTGCTGATATGTCAGCTACCGTGGTGGAAGGGGTTGGAAGAGTCAAGGATGGCATCTAGGTGTTTGCTTTAGACCGATGGTAGTGCCTTTCATTGAGATCCAGAAGATGATGGAGAAATAGGTTTTGGTGTGGGAAGTGGGTGTTGAAGGTCATGACTCCTTAATGTAAATAGCATCATTTATGTGTAAGGCTGTACTGTGGCATGTAGCTACTAAAGATAATATCAAACTAAATCAAATGTTGCTTTAGCACGTAGGATGTAGAAATGTATTCACCCAGTTATTGTCTTTTGACTTCTATATGCTGTTTTCTTTAGTAGGTATTTCCAAAATGGAAAAGAGACTCTCAGGGCTGTAAGTGGATGCTTCAGTGTGCCTGTGGTGCTAATCTTCAAGTGCCTTTTCCCAGCCAGTCTTTCGTAGGCTGTAAAGTGTGTTTAACATGTGTGTGTCCCATCCACCACCACCACTGAGTCCAGGTCGAGCTGGCCCTTCCCTCCTGTGTGCACACACTGAACCATGTTCATTTTCCTTCTGGAGCATATGCAGTTTTTCATTGCTCTTGCTAAGTCTATCTTCCCTACTTAAAGACCCTGAACTTAGTATACGCTCAATAAATATTTGCATTAGTTTAAAGAGTAGAGATATTTCAGTTACGGGACTGATTCCAAAAGCTTATGATTTAACTCTCAAGAGGGCTTTTTATAATGTCAAAAATGCTTGAACATGAGTCACTTCTACAAAGTTCTCTCACAAAACCCAGGATTTATATTTTTTCTGTGATGAAGGTTCTCACATGAAGCCTAAGATTTCTATTTTTCCTGGAGATTAAAACATACAGTTAAACCGTAGAATTGTAGAACCACAGAGAAAAACTTGTTGCCAGAAATGTTCTAATGTGTTTTAGAATGAAACCTGATTTTTGCCCTCTATAAAGCATTTGGAAAGAGTAGGCTCCAGAAACCAGACTTTACACCTCAATTACATTTACAAACTGGAAAGTAAGCTAGGTAGCCCAAGCCGATTAGCCCTAACTATTGCCCAGTTGACTGGATGTGCGCCGTCTTTGTTTAAAATTGAGCTCATGTCACTCTGCTCTGGGGCTGCCTGCATTTGGAGGACCGGATCTGACATAATTGTCTTCCAAATACACAGAAGACAAACTCAAAGTCTTGCGAAGACTGAGAGTAGGTGAGTAGCAGTTTTATTAGAACAAAACCAAACTTAGGGACAAAATACTTCCAAATTTATGAACTGCATTCTTTATCACTAATTGAGAATCATTTGTGATTTACCTGAAGTAGAAATAAATGTGGGGATTAGCTAGGTAAAATGTGCCATTAAAAAGTTATCTTGAAAGCGGTGGCCCAAAGATTTCCACTTGTATTTTTTATGGCAATAGATAGGTACTATTCGGTGAGTGTTCATTGGTACCAGGTACTATGCTGAGTGGTTTCTGTACGTTATCTCATTTAATCCTTGCGATGGACAATGAACCATGACAGGTTGGTATTATCTTCATTTATAAATTTAATTTAATTTAATTTAATCCAATTCACAATAAGGTGAAATTTGTTTCTGTTTTTCAGTTTTGAACTCTTACAGTAGAATAGACCAGTTGTGGTCTCACATTTCTGAGCCCTTTGAAATTGACATCCTTTGTGATTTACCTGTGAGATTTGTATTTATAGGTACCAGCTAGCAACTTCCTACATCATGATTTGCTATCAAAAATGCATGTAGACATTTTAATTGATTTTTTTGACTAATGAACTTCTCATTCACCAAGAGCCAACTCAAGACATTCACCAAGAGTAAATGCCACCAGGTTGTAATTGAACAAGAGTATGGTGATAGCAAGTTTGCACCTGGCAGTTTCGGGGTCATTGCTAATTTAAACTTAGCATCCTTGCAGAAGGAGCTTAACTCTTTAATTGGATTTCTCTTTAGCATAGTGTTTCTGAAACAGGGTGTGTGTGTATTACCTACATGAGAATCACCTGGGGTGCTTATTAAACTGCATATTCCTGAGCCCAAAATTCAGTTTTGGAATGGGCCCAGGAAATCAAATTTCTAATAAGCATCTCACGTGGCTTTGCTACCCACTAAAGTTTAAGAACTACTTTAGCTTACTCGAGGAAAAGCAAATAGGAATATATTTTAATATGGCTGCAAATGACATACATTCATTGGTGTGGGAGTTGGGCCATCTAAATTCTGGTTTACCATGTGACCTTGGAAAAGTTATTTATCCTTTTTGGGTATCCATGTTTCCATTTGTTAAATAAGGATAGGGCTGGCAGGTTACCTCAGTTAGTTAGAGCATGGTGCTGATAACACCAAGGTCCAGGGTTTGATTCCTGTCCTGGCCAGCCACCAAGTAAATAAATAATTAAATAAAATAAGGATACTACCTGCTTACCTGACAGAGTTGCCATGACAATCAAAACCACAACTTACCTTCATGTCACGTTTAAGGGCTTGGGGCCTTAGAGTCAACCATTGCACACCCAAATGCCACTGCTACAAGTCAGGAAGATTTGTGTTCAAATTTCAGTTCTTCTGCCCTGGTTTTGCCACCTGCCAGCTTTGTGATCCAGAGGTAAAGCCTTGATCTCTGCTTTCCTCCCTGTACAATGGGGACAAAAGTGCCAATCACACGATAGCAGTGTGAGGAGTATATGCAGTGATGCTTGTAAAAGGTGTGTGCTGCCTGTCTTATAAATGGTACCTATTGTTACTTGTTTTTAAATATACAACTTTAGAGACCAAAGTGGGGTGAAATAATCAATCATAAATGTATATAGTAACACTTGGGAAAAGAGCTGCTTTTTGTATAGGCAGCTACTCCACTACCATAAATAAAGAGGTGAATTTTTCAGGGATGAGTTTTTGAAGGTTTGTCCTGAGGGTCCTCATCCATTGCTACTTCCCTGTAGCCAGTGGCGTTTGAGTGTGCAGTGGTTGCCTAGACAAGGAGTGTACACTAAGAACAGAGAAACGATCCTGGTTTACGCTAGGTGTTGGACTTAGCAGACTTGTGACCTAACCAGGTCTGCTAACTTTTAGACACTGATGGATTGTCAAGAAGGAAATAGTGTGCTTTTAATTCTTTTTCTGAGAACAGTTTGTCTATTTTTTAGATCAGTGATTTGAAATATAAACATAGTCTTAGCCAAAACCCACGGTAGAATCAGAGGTAGGAATAACACTTTGATTTGGTTCTGTCATTAAGTTGCTGTGGTGAACAGTTCTGTGGTATCAGTTTTTCAGGTTCTTCTCTGATTGTGGCATTCCATAGTATTCCTCTTACACCATAAATTTGTCAAAGACTTATTCACACACCTTATCTTTTATCAGCAAAGTGCTTGCCAGAGTTTTCACTGCATTGAGCACGTGCCGGTTTGTATTGCAGGTGGATTTTTGTGGGGGAAAATGGGGCCAGTTAGACACACCATTTGTCTTCCTTTTTCTCAGCCTGGTAGTGGCCCCAATGAAGAGCCTTCAGAGCCTGTAACACACGTCCTGAAACCTGTGCAGCACATTCGTGGAAGAGAATGGCCCAACAAGCGAACGTCGGGGAGCTCCTCTCCATGCTGGATTCCCCCATGCTGGGTGTGCGAAGTGACGTGACAGCCATCTTCAAAGAGAACCTCAATTCTGGTAAGCAAAGTAATATCTTTTCTAGGTTGTATCCTAAAAAGAGGACATTGACGTAGAGCTGACTAGAATTCTGCTGATAAATTTTAGTTTTGATCTTGTAAAGACAGTTTTATAAACCACCAGAAGAGAGCATACATTGGTGGATTCATTCTAGATGTGTTTTAAACTTTTAATTATGGAAATATTCAAATATATACACACACAGAAGTGAGAATCACACCATGAGCCCCATGGAAATTTCAGCGTTTCTGCCATTTTGTCTTTCCTTCCTGACTCTCCCCCACCCTCCGAGTATTTTAAAGTGAATCTCAGACATGGCATTTCATCTGTAAATCATATATGTGGTTTTTAATGTGACAAATGTTTAACCTCTGTTTAATCGGAGAAATACTAAAAATTTAAACAGTACTCTTTTTGCTTACCAGGTTGGCAAAAATCGAATATTGATCATAGAAAAATGGGCACTGTTAGCAGGAGTATAAATTGGTGTTCAGCCTTTTTGGAGTATCTATCATCAATTTAAAAGCACACACCATTTAGCACACTTACAAGAGTCTGTATCTCATTATAGCCTTGAATGAAATATAGTGAAAAATTGGAAAACCCCAAGTCTCCTTCAGTAGGTAAATGTTTAAGTTAATTATGTGGAGCCACGCAGTGGAGCATTAGGAAGTCAGTACAAAGAATGAACTAGGGCATTGGTGCTGACGTGGGAAGGTGTCTCCAACACACTGTTAAGTGGAAAAACACACACATACCCAAACTATGTCTGTAGTAACCATGAGGGCTCTGTGTATGTGGTTATACATGAAGGAAAGGGTTTGAAAGGACACATACCAAACTTAAGGGTGTTTTCTCTGACGAGGGCGTTGAGAGGCAGGTGGCAAAGAGAACTTCCACTTTCATTTGATGTGCTTTTATATAATCTGAAATTTTAGTAATAAACATGGATTATTTTTATAATAAAAAATACAATAAAAAATAGAAGATAGTATTTCGTATGCTTTTGTGGATATTTAGGCAAATAAGCTTGGAATTATCCCATTGTTAAACTGAAATAAATTTAAGGAGGCAGAAACACAATGGTTCATAAAACTTTGGGAAGCATGCATAAGAAACCAGGGCTGGCCGGTTGGCTCAGTTGGTTAGAGTGCAGCCTTGTAACGCCAAGGTCAAGGGTTTGGATTCCCATACCAGACAGCTGCCAAAAAAACCCCCCACCATTTTCCACGTTTGGTGGCAGGCAACTATTTGAGGTAAATTTAGAATGCTAAAGGATATAAGTATTGTAAATCACTCTTTTCTGTATTTAGACCGTGGTCCTATGCTTATAAACACCTTGGTGGATTATTACCTGGAAACCAATTCTCAGCCGGTATTGCACATCCTGACCACCTTGCAAGAGCCACACGATAAGGTAACTGCTGAAGTGTAACAGGCATTTAATGAGTTCTCCAAGAGGAGCGCAGCAGCTTCTGTGCAGGCCCACTGTTCAGTTTGTCCAGAGCTTACTCCTTTGACTTCTGTATGTCACAGATGATGGCATTCCCAGATTATGACTGCATATAAAAATAATTTGTAGGACTGATGTTTCTTCAAAAGTTAACAAAATAAAACATATTTCAGAGGCTTTTTAAAGATCTTGTTTAAAGAAATCTGATAATTCCAATACTATAATTTTATAGTGACGATTTGACCTATAAACCAATGCTTTGGATAGGATTTCGAGATTCCTGTCAATAGGGAAAATTCTGTAAGTGCTGCAGGGAACTAATTTGGCCTGTTAATGAGTCCTGTTTCCTAGCACGAGGCACTTTGATGGCTACTTTGTGTTTTTCTTTTGTTTTTATTTTTGTTTATGGCAAATAGCTAACAAAGCATTATAATTGCAGAGTTTGGTAAATCTTGAGTTTGTATACGAGAGTGACTTCACTAGGATTTAAAGATCTTGCCATTGTGTGCATTTTACAATACATTTTGTTGTTTCCTTACTCTGAGCTAAATCATAACTTCTATTACCTGATTTATCTTTAGGCCAAACCATGTAGGCTGGGCTGCTCTTGCAATAGGTTGCTGCTTCCAGCAGGATCCCCTCATGGCTTCAACAACGTACTACTGTAAGAAGTGGCCTATTTGTACTTCAAAGAGGGGCTATGAAGGAGTCTCCTCCCCTCTTGGGGATTATAGGGATCCTTTTTCATGAGTTGCAGACTGGCTGCCCTCTCTTGGGCCAAATGCAGCAACATTAAAAGATCTTCAGTTTGATTCCTACCTGCTTGACCTTTGCTTTACATCAGAGGGAAGATTTGAGAGATGGGAGTCCATCATTGCTGCCTGTATTTGTGTTAACTTCATACATTCCTGTGAGGATTTTCCTTGTTCTTTTACATTTTCAGCACCTCTTGGACAAAATTAATGAGTACGTGGGCAAAGCCGCCACTCGTTTACCCATCCTCTCGTTTCTGGGGCACGTTATAAGACTGCAGCCTTCTTGGAAGCACAAGCTCTCACAAGCACCTCTTTTGCCTTCTTTACTAAAATGTCTCAAGGTAGGTAGGGTGTTTGTAAGGATTTGAATGGAATGGCTTTATGCATGTAGTTTCTGAAATTTTGAGTAACTTAAAGCAAGCAAGCTAGATTTTAACTCTTAGAGTTTAAAAACTTCTGCGCATTTGGTGTTTCTCAAATGTAATGTAGTCCAGAGTTGGTACTTAGTAAGTTCTCAAAAAGCTCTCACTACAACTGTTGAAGATCTTTTGTCCAAGAAAATATGGGAACATTTCAGTCAGATGGGTTCAACATTACATTATTCTAAATTCTTTGATTTCATCATATCTAGCCTTCCCTTAGTTAAAAATATGCTGGATTCTCTTTTGAGAATCCCTGTTCTAAATTCTCTTTTGGTTGTTAGAAAAATGACTTAAAGGTTCTTTTAGCCATTTAGGAGCATGTTCTAGTTGCAGCTATAGTTAGGATTTTGTTGATGTAACTACTGAGTTGCATTCTACTAATTTTTGCACTAAATTTAGTGCATTTTTTGACACAGGAAGTTGAAACCTAAATAGGACTTTATGGCTTTAGTTTTGACAGTGGCTTTCTAAAGTACTCAAGGCTATTTGCTTAATTTGTTTTAGTTCCAGGACTTGTTTCCTATCTTTAAAATAAGAAAATGTGGTTAATATTAATTGCCTGTACCTCACAGACATGAAAATCTCCAGTAGTATTCGTACCAGGCTGGCAGTACTTTTGGATTTATCTGGTACAGCAAGCACCATGCAGACTGATTTTTGTGTCTGCCAAGAAGGGTAACTGATTATCCCTATAGAGGTGGGTCCTAAGGAGTCACATTGGTAGGACATCATAAAGATGTGCATTTGATTTTAAGAAAGAGCAGGAGGAGTTTTAACACCTTACTATTTTTTTAAGCAAATAGACTGATGAGAATATAATCCAATTTTGAGGTACAACATTTAGTTCAGATTGCAAAACGCTTATCTTTTCTGAAAGGGTAATCCTTGAATATCAGTCATGGACTGTTATTACCCATGTCTTCAGGTAGAATGTTGTAATAAATGAAATTAGGGTTAGTCCTTTTTTGCTGGGACTTATATTCTCGTTATATACAGTTGACCCTTGAACAACATAGGGGTTAGAGTGCTGACTATCCCCATGCCCCCCACCTCGATGCAGTAGAAAATCTGTGTATAACTTTGACTCCCCCAAAATGACTAATAGCCTACTGTTGAGCAGAGGCCTTTACTGATAACATAAATAGTCGATTAACACATATTTTGTATGTTATAAATATTATACACTGTATTCTTACAATAAAGTAAGCTAGAGGCAAGAAAATGTTACTAAGAAGATCATAAGAGAAACCCAGGAGAGATCACTTTTTACTGCAACACACAATTTACTGGAGAGACGAACTGCTTGCTGGGAGGTGATAGTGTCACATGGCATTTTAAGTGGATACTTTCAACACTTGAGCTCACTGCAGTAGCAACTGGAGGTGGCTAAGAAGTTATTACAGTTGTACAGTATGCACTGCAGTTAATTTTATGCAGATATGATCTAATACTATATTTTTACTTTTATTTTTCAACTGCAAATGGCTCCATGTATGGTCTGTAAATGTATGTGTAACTTTTGATAATGATAAAATTAGACGAGTATCTACATATAGTTTATGCACTCATGGCACACCTAACTTTTTAAAAATTTTTTCAATATTTCCAGGCTGCATGGTTTGTCTGTCAGTTTTTTTCAAATTGTTGCAAATCTCCAAAAAAATTTTCCAATATATTTATTGAAAAAAACCCTGCAAATAAGTGGACCTGCACAGTTCAAACCCCCTGTTGTTCAAAAGTCAGTTGTATTCTCAATTCTCCTACTAGTATCATCTTCTTACTAGATATCTGCCCTAACAAAAGGCTTGGTGCTTGATATAACAATTAAATATACTAAAAACTTTGTTTGCAGGCTCATAGATTCTTTTTCTAATAGGAATAATGGATGTGTTAGCCTGCATGGAAGTCTTTTGATTAATATCTTGTTTTGTAAATCTGATTTTCAGTTACTTGGCAAACATCCATGATTTAATTATGGGTCAGGTGAGCTGCTGTAGCTAGTCAGAGTTGATGCATCATCCATTGGGTCTTAAGTGTCTTCACTTAGCCTAAAGTTATTTGACTTTATATTTAAAATATAGGCATGGTCAGAGGGTTCCATATCTTCTTTTATTTGCTGATCCCTAAATATTACTATGAAGTGAGTGAGCCGTTACGGTGACTTGTTAGCGCTATGCTAATTTCTTCTTCCATTATACTTCTGTTGTAGTCCTTTAAAAAATAGTGAGTTGCTTGTCAATGTGTAGTGTTCTTTGAAGTTGACTTAACAAAAAGTGAATTTCTTAAGATTTGGTTGAATGAATGAAAACAGAACGGTGTTCCTGTGTTCTGCTAAAAAGCAACCTCTTGTGCTTTCATCCAAGTGTTATAAATAGGGCATGCTAAGACTTTCAGACATAGGAGTCCCCAAGTCAAGTTTAAGCTCATCTCCTGTATGAGTTTGCATAGGTGTATTGTAAATGATTGTGCCACCAGAGGTGGGGAAGTCAGGGGGCGGGGGGGCAGTTAGCAAAATTGGTAAAGGGCCACCAAAGGTGATTACATTGTGTAAAGTTGAATATACTAATTATCCTGATTTGAGCATCGCGTATTGCAAACAGGTATTGATATTCAACAATGTTACTCCACAGAGAGGTACAACCAACTATGTGTTAATAAAAAATAAATAAATAAGTAATAAAAAGGTAGATGGTCCTCACAGACTCTTGACAGTAGAGCCAGGGCTCAGCAGTTTTCCTGTTGAGTCTGTTTCAGTGTTGTCCCTCAGTGTCCTTAGAGATAAGGAAATGAGCATGTGAGTGAACTTCTACCTTGTGGCTCGCTTGGCACATAGACCCTTTTCATGCACTGTGCAGTGCTGATCCCAGTGCTGCGCCTGATAGGTGTTCCTTCTTGTTTGACCTTTCCTTCTGCAGATGGACACTGACGTCGTCGTCCTCACAACAGGCGTCCTAGTGTTGATAACCATGCTACCAATGATTCCGCAGTCTGGGAAACAGCACCTTCTTGATTTCTTTGATATTTTTGGCCGTCTTTCATCATGGTGCCTGAAGAAACCAGGTATAGATCTCCTTACATACCTTTCAGACCCTACCAGGTGAATGCTTCATTATTGATTAGCATGTCCTGTGCTGTAAGGGAAGGACATGTCGAATTTCACAGCTGAAATGAGGGGTTTTCACTCGATAAGTAAGGAAATACCTTGGGTGCATCCAGTGTAGGCACACATAAGAAGCATGACTGTTGAGATTCCGTATTTATTCTGTTGGCTTAAGAGGATTAGTTGTCAGAGAAACTGAGTGGTAAGATGTAAAATTCCTAATTTTCAGTAGTTAAATTAAAAACAATTTCCATCTATATTGCAGCAGTATAGGACTGAGCTTGCAGAACACTTTTGTCTTACTCTGCTGGTCTGTTGTGACAGAACACAAACTTCTGGTTCTGAGGACCTGTTCATTGTGTATGTGGAAGGAGGAGGGAGAAAGCAGCATGTCCTAATTAGCATTCCAGTTTCAAACGCTGTGAGGTTTTTTCCATATCAGCAGGTAGCACAGCTCTATCAAAGTGATTCAGTAGTTATAAGCATGTGAAATTCTAAATCTTTTGGTAATCCCAGCATGAGATATTTGTATGGAAAGGATGAAATATGTAAGACCTGTGAGACAGAATGCTGTGGCTTTCTGTACTGGATTAAATCACAGCACAGGCCAATCTGATGCCAGCTTACTGGGATCTTTGGGAGAAAGAAATGGTCTGTCTATTATCACGGAGAAGCTTTATGTATAACATGGATACAGGGGTTTCCATAGGGTCTAGTAAGGGCTAGATTAACCACATTTTCAATTTCTCCCACTCTTATTTCTTTAAGCTAATTTCTGTATATTAGTTTTTTTCACTGTATAGTTATAAATCTGCAGAGCTAAGACTACATACTGATTTTAAAACATTCTCACACTTATTCCACAAATATTTGAATGCTTATTATATGCCAAGCACAGTGCAAGACAGTGAAGATACAGAGGTGAGTAAGACAGTCCTTTTCTCAAGAAACTCGTGCTGAATTGGGCAATGGAGAAGTGTAAGTACAACTTGTAGGGTGCACACCTATCATTATAAAGGTAGTTTAGTATTGTGAAGATGTGTGGGGTCCTTTTAGGGGCATGGCTGGAGAGAAGGGCAGAGATTAGATCAGTAAGAGCCTTTATGGGTCATTAAGTAGACTGGAGTTTATCCAAAAGCCATAGGGAGCCACTGATGGATTTTAAATAGGGGTGGCTGGTGTGTTCAGATTTGTGTTTTAGAAAACCACTCTGATTTACTATCTTTAGAGCAAAGTGGGAGTATACATAAATAGAAGGCCATTCTGGCAGCTGTGTATTTGCGTCTATTTTGCACACATCAGTCTTTGTCCAACTAAGAGACTCGTCTCAACGTTTCTCTTTTTAGGCCATGTGACAGAAGTCTATCTTGTCCATCTCCACGCCAGTGTTTATGCTCTCTTTCATCGCCTTTATGGAATGTATCCTTGCAACTTTGTCTCCTTTCTACGTTCTCACTACAGTATGAAGGAAAATTTGGAGACTTTCGAAGAAGTGGTCAAGGTAAATTAAAAGTGCTCATTTATTTTATACTTATATTGTTTAGATGTGCTGCATTTATAACTTTTGTATCACATAGTAGGGAAATTTTGAAAAGAAATTCAGCCTTGGTCTCAAACCTCCTCTCATCCCTAGGCAGCCACTAATCTACTTTCTGTCTGTATAGACTTTCCTATTCTGGAGATTTCATATGAGTGATAACATATACTATGTGGTCTTTTGTGACTGGCTTCCTTCACTTAACATAATGTTTCAAGTTCATCCATATCGTAACATGTATCAGTACTTTATTCCTTCTTATTGTCAAATAATATTCCATTGTGTGGATTTACCACAAAAATTCAGCCCTTTATAATTTGTCAACCCAAACTCTTCTAGCCAATGATGGAACATGTGCGAATTCATCCGGAACTAGTGACTGGATCCAAGGACCATGAACTGGACCCTCGAAGGTATAGAAAGTAAACTGTTTAGTGACAGAATTTTAAAGAATCTCTTGAGCAATTGAAAATGTGATCTAGGAGATGTCCCTGTTGAGGTATTATTTGGGAATTCAGATGTTCAACTTATCGAATCGTTCCATTTGGAAGGACTTATACAGCTAAAACTTTGCATGGGTCTGTCTCACAATCAGAGAACTACTAGCTAATTAGGAGATAGGAGGAAGCTGCAGTGCAAGTGCCTGTCCCCCAGAACCCCAGAAAAGCTTACACCTCGGTGGTGCCTGTGACTGTGCAAGGCAGGAGGTAAAGTGCATGGCTGAAAACAAGTGGATTGTAGAAAGTCTGAGTGGTCGGACTCCCTGGGTTCTTTTCTCCATCCTGCATAGCCAGGTGACTGCCATCCTCCATGGGGCCCTGTAGAAGTCCCCAGGTCTGTTCTCTAGAGAAACCCGTCTGATTTGAGGATACCAGGCATGGTGGAGAGTGGAGCTGAGGGCGAGACTGAAAAGAAGGGAATTAAAGGAAATTCTATAGACTGAGTTGTGAGAAGCTCAGCTCCTTCCTTCTGCTTTTCTCTGACTGATGGCTAAGCTTATGCTCCCCAGTTAGGGGATTGAGCCCTTTTTGGGGAAACTGACCCACAGATATTGACATTTGGGGATCTCTCACTGAAGAAGCTGGCTCATTGCCTGATCCCCTTACAGCGAATCTCACCTCCACAAACCCGCCTCTGCCACACATACCCACAGATATTGACATTTGGGGATCTCTCACTGAAGAAGCTGGCTCATTGCCTGATCCCCCTACAGCGAATCTCACCTCCACAAACCCGCCTCTGCCACACACAGTCTCAGTCAGCTTAAGGTAACTTACTCTCATATGTAGAAAGGTATATAAAATGTATATGTAAAGTTTAATAACAACACATGAACATGCGTAGCCAGCATCCAGCTTAAAAAATAGAATATTACGAGTACCTTAGAAGCCCCCCATAGAACCCTCATACTTCCTATTCTCTGTCCCACCCCAGAGACAACTACTATTCTTGCTTTTATGTTTTGTTTTGTGTTTTTTCTTTTCTTTTTTTTTTTTTAGAAGCTGGCCGGTATGGGGATCCAAACCCTTGACCTTGGTGTTACAAGGCTGTGCTCCAACCAACCAAGCCAACGGACCAGCCCCCCATTCTTGCTTTTATGTTCATCATTCTCTCACTTTTCTTTACAGTTTTACCGCATATAGTTTTGTTTTCAAAAACGGATTAAGAAGGAAAGCCTGGCTAAGGAAAAGATAGTCTTGCCATAATCTGTTTCTTTTAAGCTGCTTTCTTTTTTGTTTTGTTTTTTTGTTTTCCTTTTTGTCTTTTTTCGTGACCGATAACGGGATCGCAACCCTCGGTGTCGCGCCTGTACCCTCGGTGTCCGGTGTCGCGCCCACACCGCGCTCAACCAGTGAGCGGACCGGTCTCTATATGGGATCCGAACCCTCGGCGGGAGCGCCACCGCGCTCCCAAGCGCCGCACTCTACCGAGTGCACCACCAGGCTGGCCCTTTCTTTTTTGTTTTGTTCTTTTTAAATCTTTGCTGCTTTCTGCCAAGATCTGGTAGTCTGCTTACCTTTGGGTGGTGAAACTAAAAAGCTCTGTTCACCAGGGTGGGACTGTTGAATTTGTATGTTTTTTTTTTTTTTTT
>NW_007726287.1:656119-686599 GCF_000696425.1 Galeopterus variegatus | reverse complement strand
GTCCGGCAACGGATCGCAACCCTCAGTGTCACCCCCGTACCGGACCGGGACCAGCAACGGGATCGCAACCCTCGGTGTTGCCCCCGCGCCTCGCTCAGCCAGTGAGCGGGAACCTGTCTGTATGTGGGATCCGAACCCTCGGCGGGAGCGCCGCTGCACTTCCCAAGCGGTGCACTATAGCAGTGCGCCACCGGGCCGGCCCGAATTTGTATGTTGATCTGAGTATCTGTTGGAGATACTGGTGTCAGTATTATTTTCTTCTTGAGCTGGTCAATTATTTTAGAAAAGAGTCTTCTGATCTCCAGACTGGTAGAGGTCTGGCTGCCACTGGGGGGGAAAGAGACTGGTGGTGAGGAGGGGCTGGTGGTCTTACCATTCAGAATGTATGTACTCATTTAATCCTCTTATTTGGACTGGTACTCATGCTCTCAACTATTTCTGGAATACCTTGTCTGGAAACTCCTTGTTTTAGTCTCTGCAGAGAATAATTCTGATTTCTGGTGAGAAAAGAGCTGTTGCCTGGGAGCATTGAGTTGTGGAGGGACCTCAGGACTCTAACTGCTCCTCCAACAGGTTTCACTCTGTCTTCCTTATTTTAGCTTTTCTTACCTACCTGCCACTCATCTCTAGTTCCAGAAGTACGTGATGCTATAAATTCTTTAGCATTTTAAGGATTCTGCAGTATAAACCAGGTTGACTCTTAGCTTTGAAACATTGGCAGCTTAGGATTCTGCTTTCTTTGATTTGCTTTGTCAGTTACCACTTGCCTATCTGCTTCCCAGTTTCAAAAACTTATGGTGCTATTCCCTCTTTCCCTGTGGATTTATATTTAAAAACCAACAAACAAATCTTTACTTTAGCAAGTGGAATTTCAGGAAGTTATACAATTGGGTGCATATGTTCAGTCAACTTTATTAATTTGGAAGCCTCCTCAGTCATCTTACAGAGCCTCACTCACCTTGGCAAGACAGATCATCTGGCTTTTGAAGAAAGCTGTAACACAAAAGACAGACCAACATGAAGAGGAGAAAAGGGAGCTAGAAAGAAACAATGACAATACAGAAAGCAGAAGAAAATGTCTGCACTAACTACAGAGATAAGACATTCGTGCGTATATAAAGGTCAGGATGCCACAGAAAAGGAATATTTCAAGACTAAAGAAAGATCTCTCAAAAATTAAAAATGATAGCCAAAATAAACATTTCAATAAAAGAACTGGGAGATAAAGTTGAGAATATCTCAGAAAGCAGAACCAAAGGATAGAGATGGGTAATATAAGAGAGGAAATTTAGAATAATCAGTCTAGGAAGTCCAACAGCCAATAAAAAAAAAGTTTTAAAAAGAGAGGAGAAAACTTTGGTGGTGGGAGAAATTGTGAAAGATATAATACAAAAATGTTTTCTATAATCAAAGGACATGATTTTCCAGATTGAAGGGACTGACTTAGTGCCCAGCTCAGTCAGCGAAAAAGAATGCCACCAAGTCTCAATATAGTGAAATTTCAAAATACCATGGATGAACCTTTCAGAGAAAGAAAAACCCAAAACACTTACTAAGGATCAGAAAGCGGAATGGTGTTAGCTTCTGAAACACCTTCAAAATTGACAGAAAAGGGTTTTTAACTTAGAATTTCATACCTAGCCAATTACTTATCAAGTATGAGATACTTTAAGATATGCAAGGACTCAAATTTATCTCCCATACATCTTTCCTCAGCTAACCACTGGAGTATGTGTACCACCAGAATGAGAGTAAAATCAAGGAGGAGGAAGACACGGAGCCCAGCAAACTGGGGACCCAACTTAGGATCATGGTCAAGAGAAGTGTCGGGCGACCAGCTGCATAGCCGTGCTAAGAACAACCAGTTTAGACTGAAGTAGGAGAGAGGGGAAGCTCTTTAGACAGAGGGGGAATAATCCTGGTAGATTATTTGTGCTTCATTATGTAAAAATTATATTAGGCTTTATTTCAGAGCTGTTAGAAATAAGTTTAGGAAGAGTTAGCAATAGATACAAAGAAAACTGAAGAGAAGAAATAGAAAAATTACAACTTCAGGACAAACTAAATTGAACAGGAAAGAAAATATCATAGTATATTCTGGCTCAGCTGCAAATAGTGCTTACATGGTCATAATAATTGTTGAAAATTAATTTTGAAAAAACCAAAAGCAATAATGTACTTATTTTAAGAACATGGAGAGGAGGGAAAGGATATATAGAAGTGACCTCAATCCTCCCCTACCATAATAGGAAGTTAATAGGCGATATCTAATATTTATATTGAGGTAGGATAACAATTCAACTAACAGAATTGGAAGCAGCTACCAGAGTGGTTGCGGGGGAGAGGGATGAGGGAGGTACCCTTTAGTACTGTATCGACTTCTTAAACTACCCTATTTCATTGAATCTAAGATGGCACTGAACGTATGATGAACATCTTACATTGATGTACATCTAAAAGGAAGAATGCCAAATAAGCTAATGTATAACTGATTAGACAACAGTTCCCAATTTCAGAGATATTAAAATATGAAAAGTTGATTTAAGAATCAAGGAAATATTGTAAGTGCATACATTACTTTGATTAAAATAAAATATTTAAATGTATTCCTACTTTATTATGATTCTCATTTTCTTCTCTAAAATCAATCTTCTTTTGTGTACATATGCGTCCTGACTCTTGCTCTCACTTAATCACTTTCCAGTCATGCTGAGAATGTGTAAAGAGGACACTACCCCCGTAACACAGATGCCACAGGCAGTGGGAACATGGGTAATGAACACAGATGCAGCCCTGAATTGAAAGCCTTGCCCCTTAGGGAAGCTGCCAGATATTCTCCCCATGGCCTGGATGCCTTCGTTTCTGTATTTATACCACATTTACAGCATCTAAGACTTAATGAGCATTTTAGAATGGTTGTGTAGGTTCAGATGTTTTGTTAGGGTAAAACTATGGAGTGCCCTTAGTGCTGCTGTGCTGTGCTCTATACACTTTGGAGCAGAAGATGAGAATCTGTTGGTGTTACCAACTACTTAGACACATGTATAGTGAAATTATGTTGTCTAAAAGTAAGTTCATACTTGAGAAAGTATTCTATCTTAAATGTTCAGTTAGTCATTAGAATATTTGGCAAATACTGAAGAGTTGAAAGATGAAAATAAAGATTACCCCTAATTTCAGTTTTTTAAATTTGAATACTTAGTGCAGTCAGATCTGCCTGTTTGTGGGCATGTCTCTCAATGGTTTTATATACTTTTTTCATTTAAGATTATATTCAGAGCATTTTATGCCACTTAATATTTGAAAGGATGATTTCTAAAATCAACTGTAGTAGTTATAATTTACATACAATAAAATTCATCAGTTAAGTTTTGGCAAAAGTCACAATCACAGTAAAAAGCACGTTCTCATCTCCCCAAAAAGTTCCTTCACACCCTTTGTGGTCAGTCTCCTCCCCCAGCTCCTAGCAACCATTGATCTGCTGAAAGCAGATGGTAGTATAATAATATTTCTTCTGTAGAATATATCCCTTTGGTTGGACTTCGGGTTTTTTTCTTTTTTCGGTTACAAGCTGTGCTGTATATGTTGTGTGTCTTGATGTACGTCTATATCTATAGGATAAATTCTTAGAAGTGGAATTGTGGATCACACAACAGGAATGTTTAGACAGTTCTTTAAATATTCTCATGGGTTTTCTCTAGTTTGAGTTTTCCTTACCAAATTTCTGATCTAGGGATGGTTTAGAATTCCAAGGCTTTGACGGGAGACCTTAAGTCAGCCTCAGCTGCCTGGCAGTTTCCAGGTCCTCCTGTTCTTTGATTATCTTTGTTCCAAAGGATCTTTTCCCCTGGTGGCTGCTCTGCATAGGTTATGTTCTATTTTGAGGCTATGTGTAGTCTTTTGTTGATGAAATTTTTGCTTCAAATTAGTTTCTTTTAACTCAATATAACCATTTTAAATAGTGGGGGTATAGTTTTGTAAGATGAAAGGCTAACTCTTTATATATGTCATACTTGGGCTGGCACTTTAACTCAATATAACCATTTTAAATAGTGGGGGTATAGTTTTGTAAGATGAAAGGCTAACTATATATGTCATACTTGGGCTGGCATGGTTCTGCTTGTCCTTTGCTAATCGTAGTTCCGTTGCTGGCACTGAATTGGCACTCTTAAGTATTTAATTGATTGGATTGAATGTCTTACAATTTGCATTTCTTGACTTTCATTGCCTTTTACAGATGGAAGAGATTAGAAACTCATGATGTTGTAATAGAGTGTGCCAAAATCTCTCTGGACCCTACAGAAGCCTCATATGAAGATGGCTATTCTGTGTCTCACCAAATCTCAGCCCGCTTTCCTCACCGTTCAGCCGATGTCACCGCCAGCCCTTATGTTGACACACAGAATAGCTATGGTAAAAAGTGACTTTGGTACTTATCAGTTTTACAACTTTGTCTCTGGAAAGCATTGTTTATCTTTGTTGACTTTATTTTCTTTGCTCAAAGTTAACACTTAATTCAGTTCCCAGGATCTTTTCCCCAAATATTTAAACTTGAATTTGCCTCTATTTTCCTCTAATTCATTTCTACTTCAAGTTTAATTTAGATGTCCTTGATCTCTTACCTGATACTATGCCAACAGACTTGGCAATGTGTCTTTAGCACTTAACAAGGAGAATGGGTTCATGTTTTTTACTTCTAGGCCCCACCTCAAAAGGGAGTCTTTCTACTTTCAGACACCGAGAGTGAGGCCCTCTGGACTTTAGTACTGACACAGTTTGAAGGAGTCTGGGTAATTTAGAATTGGATTCATATAAAAATCTAGGCTTTATCTGTAGGTTGTACTCGCTGAAGCTGTTACCCAGATTGTGGTTTTTTAAGTTATCCTGAGGGATCACTAGACATCAAACCTTACTGGACTTTATTTCCAAAGAGCATTTCACCTTTTAAATGTTGTTACTTTGTCCCCAAAAATGTCTGGAAGCCCTTCAT
This sequence comes from Galeopterus variegatus, assembly GCF_000696425.1. Taxonomy (NCBI): domain Eukaryota; kingdom Metazoa; phylum Chordata; class Mammalia; order Dermoptera; family Cynocephalidae; genus Galeopterus; species Galeopterus variegatus. The sequence continues at coordinate 681,609 of NW_007726287.1, read as the reverse complement.
ATTTTTAAACATAGAAAATTGAATATATTGAATGGTCTAGAGAATGGTCATAATTTTTTATCAGAGTAATCTAAAACCACACACTAACCCCTGTGTTCTTCCCTTTCATTTTAGGGAGTGCTACTTCTACCCCGTACTCCACTTCTCGGCTGACGTTGTTAAATACGCCAGGGCAGCTACCTCAGACTCTGAGTTCCCCATCAACACGGCTGTTAACTGAGCCGCCACAAGTATGGTGTCACATAGTGTGCCTTCTCTACCCTCTGCTTTCCGGTGGAGCTGTCCATTTGGGTCAGGATTTAGTAGTCACTTTTAAGGATTCATGATATTAGAAAAGAAAGTTACTGTTCCACTTGGGTTCATCTTGGAGTCTAGACTTACAAAATGTAATTTGTCTCTTGACAAAGCGTTAATAAGATGCCCTTTTCCAGTTGAAAAGGTTAAACTTAAACTGAACGTAGGCCGTGGACATGAGCCTTGTGGGTGACGTAGCATGCAGGTGCCATTGCTGATGTACTTCATTAACTTCCCAGGCTACTCTGTGGAGCCCATCCGTGGTTTGTGGTATGACCACTCCTCCAACTTCTCCTGGAAATGTCCCACCTGATTTGTCACACCCTTACAGTAAAGTCTTTGGTACAACTGGTATGTATGTCTTAGGCTGGATTTGATTAGTTGGTTTTGGCCTGCCTTTTAGGATAAAAGGAACTGTCTCTTAGATCCAGTAGTGAGTTGGGGGCCACTTGCAGTAGTAAACCCGCTTTTGTCAATGCAAACCTCTGAGGCTTTTAGAACACGTGAAGTGAACTTTAAAAAGAGAGAGAGACTGACTTAGATTCCCAGAAAGTTAACTCTAGCAAGGGGGCCACTTGCAGTAGTAAACCCGCTTTTGTCAATGCAAACCTCTGAGGCTTTTAGAACATGTGAAGTGAACTTTAAAAAGAGAGAGAGACTGACTTAGATTCCCAGAAAGTTAACTCTAGCAACTTTATTTATAGTAATAGTTACACTGAAAAAAAATTGTCAGTTTTTCTGAGTTAGGCTCAGTGTTCATACATGTTCTGCCCTTGTCTCTGATCAGGTGGAAAAGGAACTCCTCTAGGAACCCCAGCAACCTCTCCTCCTCCAGCCCCAATCTGCCATTCGGATGACTACGTGCACATTTCACTCCCCCAGGCCACAGCCACGCCCCCCAGGAAGGTGTGTGCCAGCTCATCTGCTGTTCCTTTGCCCAAGCACAGTGACTCACTTGCAAGCCTCACTTTGTGCAGCCTAATTATGCCAAATAGAATTCTAACCTAAAATGTGTTGGGTTTGAATCAGAACAATTGAAAATAGGCTAACCAACATCTTTTAAGGTATCTGCTGGCCCCTGGGGTCCAGAAACCCTTTTAGGGAACCCAGTTGATCAAACCTACTTGCATAGTAATACTAAGCTGTTGTTCGCCCTCCCCACTCCACTGGCATTTGCACTGATGGTGCAAAAACAATGGTGGGTGAATGGTGGCACCTTAGCACAAGTCAGGGCAGGCCCCAAGCAGGCCTAGCAGGCTTTGCATTTTTCCTTGACATGCTCTTCTACTTGAAGAAAAGAAAAAAAAAGCATCAAAAACTTATGAGTGTTCTATATTAAGCAGTAAAAATTATTGATTTTATTAAATCTTAGCCCTTGAGAACATGTATTTTTAATTTCCTTTGTGATAAAATAGGAAATATACCTAAAGCACGTTTACTGCATACCAAAATATAACGGTGCTCTCAGGCCCTCGTGTGATTATCTGAATTGAGAGGTGAACCAGCTGCTTTTTTTCATGGAGTACTAGTTTTTCTTGAAAGAACAAATGATGGACAAACTGGTTATTCAGACTTGGATATTTGGCAGGCAAATGATGAACTGAGTTTGTCACTTCAAGATAAACAATTTACAGTATTTGATACCAATGACAAAATTCAACTTTCAGGTGAAAATTAGGATATTTAAAAATTTGTATGTGCCACCATGAGCTTGGTAGCTTCCCCAAGACTTTAGGATGAGATTGAAAAGTCTTGGGAAGCCTGTTAATAATTTGACTGTTTGATTTTCTATAATCAAGTGTTTCAACTTTTGAAAGATCTGAGTAACTTGGTGAACCAGTATTTTCTGAATGTCCGATGTATAATGTTACAGAATCATGCAGAGGTCAAAAGTGCATTCAAAGTACAAGGTAGACCAATGGATTTGAACAGTGTGAAAAGTTAATTGATATGAGTTCAAATTCTACATTGCAACTAACTTCTAAGAAACTGCCATTTGTCAAGTTTTGGTATAATATCAAGATGATTATCCACGATTATTTGAAAAGTCTGTTAATGTATATTTACTTTTTGCAACTATATATCTGTGGGGCTGCAGATTTTCTTCACATACTTCAGCCAAAATAGCATGTTGCAACAGATTGAATGTAGAGGCAGATATGAGAATCCAGTTGTCTTTCATTAAGCCAGGTATTAAAGAGGTTGCAAAAATGTAAAACAGTTCCACTCTTCTCACTTTGTCTTTGTTTTGGAAAATATAATTATTTTTGATAAAAATATATTAATTACGTTAATGTGTAGTGGATTTTTTTTTCAGTGAATCAATTTTTTTTTAATTTTGAAGTTTTAATTTCTAATACAGTAATGATTGGTAGATATAACCATGTAAACAAAAACTCTTGGGATTCTCAATTATTTTTAAGAATGTAAAGTCATGTTGAGACCAAACAGTTTGAGAATCACTGGGCTAAACTTTAAACTCCTTTACTATGTGCTAAAGAACATGTACAGATTTTTTCGCCTTGTGATATAAGTGGTTCTTATCTTTTCAGGAAGAAAGAACAGATTCTACAAGGCCATGTCTACACAGACAGCACCACCTTCCGAATGACAGAGGATTAGGTAGAATCTCTGTGTCACAATAGATCTTGCCTGTCTCTTCTAATATGGTTATATATGTTTAAAATCAAAGTTAAGAGGAAACAAGGAAAGTCTGGAATACCACAAAACATTGAAGCCTAGAGATAATGAAACAAGTGGGGAATTCTAAAAACCAACCTAATCAAAAACATCAAAAAAATTTTTAAACTATTGCAGTGAAGTACCTGTAAATGTTTTGAGCTGGTCAAACCGTGTGATTTTATCTTTTCTCGGAGACATTAAGAACTGAGAATTTTCTTTTCTGTGGGATTATTTTCAGCACCTTTAATTAGATTATTTGTAATATCTTAGCCTTTTGTAGTAGCTCCAGGAGAGAGCCATTTCCAGACTTCTCTGTTCAACAGGAAGAATTATTTTAGACTTATTCTGTTATAGTGTAAGCAGTTTAACACTTACAGGAATTACAGTGTATTTCTTTGACTTGAGTTGTCTCTGTTTCTTTTTAGAAGAAGTACCTGGCAGCAAAGGTTCTGTCACTCTAAGTGATCTTCCAGGGTTTTTAGGTGATCTAGCCTCTGAAGAAGATAGCATTGAAAAAGATAAAGAAGAAGGTAACTATGTGGAATTGCTGTGAATGATAAAGCTTGATTTCGCTCATTCTCCTGTAAAACTGGGATTTAGTTTCAACACTCACAGACTTGCAAAAGATGGGTGTTTCATTCTAGGACCTATGCTGGATGCCACTTTTTACCCCCCTGCTGGGTGACACAGTACATGGTGGTATGCAACCCCAAACTGGCCTTTCCCAGATTGATTATTTACTGGGGGTTCTCTTGTTTCCATTCCTCTTTTCAGCTGCAATATCTAAAGAACTTTCTGAGATCACAACAGCAGAGGCCGAGCCTATGGTTCCTCGAGGAGGCTTTGACTCTCCCTTCTACCGAGACAGTCTCCCAGGCTCTCAGCGGAAGGCCCATTCAGCAGCCTCCAGTGCTCAGGGCGCCAGTGTGAACCCTGAGCCTTTACACTCCTCCCTGGACAAGCTCGGGCCTGACACACCAAAGCAAGCCTTTACTCCCATAGACCTACCCAGTGGTTGTGCCTACGAAAGCCCTGCTGGGGACAGGGAACGCCAGACTTCTCTGGAGACCAGTATCTTCACTCCCAGCCCTTGTAAAGTTCCACCACACAGGGGAGTGGGCTTTGGAAGCGGGCAGCCTCACCCGTACGATCATCTTTTTGAGGTGGCATTGCCAAAGACTGCCCATCATTTTGTCAGCGAGAAGACCAAGGAACTGTTAAAGAAAGCGAAAGGCACAGAGGAAGACTACATGCCCTCCGCCTCTCCCATGGAAGTACTGGACAGACTGATACAGCAGGGCGCCGACGCACACAGCAAGGAACTCAACAGGTAAGGACCTTAAATGCTGCATTTTATGATGAAGTACAGATGCGTGGGGGGAGCGAGAATCATATTTCACAGTCTCAACAGAGGAGCTGGGCCTTTTCTATTTTGTGAGACATTCTTCTAGTCTGTCACCTTTTCATATACGTGAACGTAAGTATCCTGTATGTATGCATGTTAAAATTGGGATAATTCCTTAGATAGCAGTCCATTTCAAAATTAGTATTTGTTTTGTTTTGTTTTTTGGATGGATGGCTGGCACAGGAATCCGAAGCCTTGACTTTGGTGTTATCAGCACTGTGTTCTAACCTACTGAGCTAACCCACCAGCCCAGTCTTTTTTTATATAGGCCATCTTGTGGCACTGTTCTGTGAGGACGCTCAAATGCCTTTACATTTGCTCTCTGAAAATGGGAGGTTAAAAATGAGGTAATGGTGTTTCAGAGAACTTGGGAATATTTGTCACAGTGTTTTCCTCTCTAGTTATAGATGATTATTAGTATTCTATTTTGGTAACATAGGTCATTAGGTGGAAGATGAAATCATCAGCATTTTATGCAAGTTCAGGAAGCCCCCTCCAAAGACACATGAAGTGTCTTAGAAAGAAATCTGAGACACTGTTTTCAACAAGATACCCAGGGAAGGGGTAAGAGTGAGTGGCCCAGAGTTTGAATCCTCTGCCGTTTCTGATTAGGTTCTCTGGAAATGTTGGTTTTAATTGTTCTTCTGTATAATATCCTAAGATGGAATTTGACAGGGATTGTAATATTTTAGCTTCTTTTTAAATGAGATTTAGTATAATAGGCACAGGTAAATTTCTTCTTCCTCCTTAAGCTTGGCTGACAGTAGCTTCTCAGCAGAGAGCTAGTCCTGTATGAGTATACTTCAACAGAGAGGGTTGAAAACAGCTCTCAGTGTGTTCTGCCACTCAGTGGCTTTGGAGAGCTGACCCAGAAATGAAGGCTGCAGTGTGAGCTCAGCGTGAGGCATCTCCACACTGGATACCTGCCTGTTCCACCCACTGTGAGACTCCTCCTCTAACTCCATGTGGACTTTGAATTTGAAACTTTCTTATGCCACTGCAGATTTTGACCACAAGGAAGTGATCTAACCTTGCTGCAATTAAAAGTTCAAATAAGTTTTTTCTAGGTAAGATTGATAACTTTGTTACTCAAACTTTCTTCCTAGGTTGTCTTTACCCAGCAAGTCTGTCGACTGGACCCACTTTGGAGGTAAAGTTGTTACTTTAGCTCCAAATCCAGCCCTTGTGGTTTCTGCTTGCTTGTTGCCTTTTCTGTCCTTGAAGGACATACCCCATAGGAAACATCTTCCCTTGACTACTGCTTCGGCTGTTATCGGTTTGGCTAAAGGATCTCAAGTGCTGCAAAGTCAGCATTTCCTGTTTTTGAGAAGTGGCAAGTACCATGTGCTTGAGAGTAGAAGTACGAGAAGCACAGTCCTTATGGCAGACATCCCTAGAAAAGACCCAAGTAGAGTGAGCGGTATTGGGGCGTCTTCTTGGGGGAGAACATACCAGTGAAGGATCAGCCTTGAAAAATGGAAAGGCAGTCCCAAATGTATACGTGTGGTCCGGGTTTGTGGGAAAAGAATAAAGCTCTCAAAGAGCCATCCCATGTGATATAACCCTGTGCATTCCTTTAAAAGGGAGATAGGTGGCAAATACTTTTCCCTCTCCTAACAAATGACTGTTGCTGGGAACCAAGTGGTCATTTGCAAAGTGAATGCTGATTTATTTCTTAAAGAACTATGTTCTTAAGCTAACAGCACATGGGAGGGGGCTTGATTGAACCACATGTAAAAGGCATTTTCTGCCACCCCCTGTGCTTTGACATCAGGCTCTCCTCCTTCAGACGAGATCCGCACCCTCCGAGACCAGTTGCTGTTACTGCACAACCAGCTGCTGTATGAGCGATTTAAGAGGCAGCAGCATGCTGTCCGGAACAGACGGCTCCTCCGCAAGGTGATCAGAGCAGCAGCTCTGGAGGAACACAATGCTGCCATGGTGAGGACTGGGGGGTGTGGGGGAAGTGGACTTTGTTTTTGTTTTGTTTTGGGTCTACGCAATAGCTTGTGCAGAGCAGCAGCTGCATCAAGATCAATGCTCAGTCTGAGCTGTGTTCACTGCTGTGGCTTGGGGCAGGTCACTTAGACTGTGAGCTTAAGACATGAATGGCTAGGTCTTAGAATTCCCTTGTAGCTTTTGGGAACTGTGCAAACAAGTGATTTTTCGTGTGCTTGTTTGCTTGTAATTGGCTGTGATGATAAAAGGGTCAGGAGATTATTTTATTTCTCCATATGTGAAACCAGAGCTCCTGAAGTTATTTCATGGCATGAAATTAAGCATGTATGGCATAGTAGGTGTGAAGCTAATCAGACTTGGAGTTTGAATCCTTGCTTTACCAGTTATTACCTTAGAAAAGTAAATTGGCCTCTCAAAGCCTCTAACCCATTCTATAAAAAGGAAATAACAATAAGAACACCTACTTTTTAAGCTGTGATGGTTAAAATAAATCATGTCAGTAGGCACTTGCTCAATGGCTAGTACACTGTAAGCATTCAGTAAATGTTCATCATTTTAGTGAACGTAACCAGTACCATGGATTGGAGGTCTTATTCAAGTGGTTAAGACTTTTGAAAGTATTAGAAGCAAGTTGATCCCTGAGAAAAGGTTCTCTAAGCAATTATGGTCCATTTGCTCATGTGAAACTTGGAGAACCTTGACCTAATGACAAGTAAGACATTCGTGAGCTGTCAGATTCTGGGTCTGTGGTTACTGTTCCAGGGTAGCTTATGATTGTTCAGATGAAATGTTTGCAACATGTGTTAAACTTGAGCATCACTGCCCGTGGCTTCTCTGGTCTCTGCTAGAAAGATCAGTTGAAGTTACAAGAGAAGGACATCCAGATATGGAAGGTTAGTCTACAAAAAGAACAAGCCAGATACAGTCAGCTTCAGGAGCAGCGTGACACTGTGGTAACCCAGCTCCACAGCCAGATCAGACAGCTGCAACATGACCGAGAAGAGTTCTACAACCAGAGCCAGGAATTACAGGTATGAACGGCAACACCAGGCAGAGCAAACGGCACGGAATGTGATTGGGATAGAGCAGATGCACTGCTACAGGTGTTCTCACCTTCTTCAGCTGGACTAAGATGAGTACTTTTCTCTCTGAAATCATGGCAGATATATTTCCTGCCAGATAAATCTTATTTAGGGCAGAGGTTTCCCACCTTTCTTGGTTCATAGCTCCCTTAGTCTCTCAGTAATTTTTTTCCAGGCACTTTGCAGCCAAAAGAAACACTTAATAGTTCTGTTCATTAAGTAGATCTAAACAACTTAGTGAGTATTTATGTCCTAACAATTTAGTAGCTGTTTGTAAATAATACACATAAACTAAAATTTTTTTTAAATTTAATTTTTAAATAACTGCAATTACTAATGCCATGTGTGTACCTGTTGGGCGCTGCAAGTGTCTCAGACCTTGGAATCAGAGTGCACAGTGACACCCTCATTTCCTGTTTCACATTGGCTTTATCATGATGCTTTTTATCACAGCAACCATGAAAAACCTGGGGACACAGAGGTATGATGTCATCCACAAGCATACAGCACCATCTAATACTGAACTATCAGCTACCTCCAGCTAGTTAGTTCACATAATGACCGACAGATGTCGCTGTTTTCCCCTCAAAAACTTAAAATATCAGCAGCATCCCTATGAATTTGCTGTGAAATCTCAGGCTCTTTGGCACAGTTTGGGAACTGTGGATCTCAGGTCTTTTTTTCTTTTGTTAAATAGTAAGGAACTCAGAAATCAACCGTAACTTACTTTTTAAAACTAAGAGGTCAAATCCTGATGGCCCAAGCATAGTAGAGCAGTCAAGCTAGGCATTCTCAGTTCTATGTAGGCTCAGGGCCAGGTAGGCTCGTGGCCTGACCTGTCAATGCTGCTGTCACTTCCTGTCCATTTCTCTTTGGGCAGACAAAGCTGGAAGACTGCAGGAGCATGATTGCAGAGCTGCGGATAGAGCTAAAGAAAGCCAACTACAAGGTCTGTCACACCGAACTGCTGCTCAGCCAGGTTTCTCAGAAGGTAAGAAAGGCAGCGGGCCCGTGTCAGCTCAGACACCATTCGCTGTGTTCTTCCTGGGACAGGACAATATATCACTTGAGGGGCTTATGTCAGGAGTCCCAAATAGGGAGTGATTCTGTCCCCTGCCAGCTTCTGGGGACATTTGGCAATGTCTAGAGACATTTTAGGTTGACATTTTTGGTGCTACTGGTGTCTAGTGTGTAGGAGCCAGGGGTGCTCCCAAATATCCTACATTGCACAGACCAGACCCACACAACAAAGAAGTATCCAGCCTAATCTCTAGTCTACTAAATCCCCTGGAATTCTTTCTTAATACCTTATTTACATACACGTACAAGTTCATTCAGGTTTTTGAGCTGTGATTCCTCCCACTTTGGGATTCATTGCACTCATTCACTCAACAGTGAGTGAGTTTCCCCAGGGGCTTCATCCCTCTGGACCTGAAGTCCCTGCTGTAGAGGTGTCCTGTGGGTGGCCGGATTGGATGTTGTGCATTTGTGCCTCTTTCCCTTTGCACAGCACAATTCTGACGTGCATTTCTGTCCGTTTTTGTTGCCCTTGGGTGCCTTCCTCCCCACTAGCCATTATGTCGGGGAACTTGAAACGATGAGAGATGTTTATTCTGCCCTAGCATGGAAATACTGTGCTCTTAGCTGGTTCCCCACTTAATGTCCATTTGCTAGTTTTGAGTTGCCAGATTTTTCACTTTGCTTGTTTGTATGTTTTGGTTAGCTCTCAAATAGCGAGTCAGTCCAGCAGCAGATGGAGTTCTTGAACAGGCAGCTGTTGGTTCTTGGGGAGGTCAACGAGCTGTATTTGGAACAACTGCAGAACAAGCATTCTGACACCACAAAGGTATGCTGGGGCTCAGGGAGCCAAACCTTAGGTGGAAAAGCTCTTCAGACCCAGGCAGTATATCTACATACTTTATGAATTATTTCCTGAAAGATGAAGCAGCAGTCTACTCCCACCTCTCCCTGGCCCAGCAGTACAAGCACTTTCCAGCTATCATGTGAGATCGGGCTCAGGGAGCCAAACCTTAGGTGGAAAAGCTCTTCAGACCCAGGCAGTATATCTACATATTTATGAATTATTTCCTGAAAGATGAAGCAGCAGTCTACTCCCACCTCTCCCTGGCCCAGCAGTACAAGCACTTTCCAGCTATCATGTGAGATCATGTCCCCTTGTTGGGTTGTTTTGAAATTAAGTCAAGGTGTAAGTACAAGCATTTCATGGTAATTGGTATGGAGTATGTGTAAAAGTGTTTCCCTTCTCTTTCCCTTGCCCCCTTTAAAAAAAGAGAGAGAGAGATCATGACAAAGATGGAAGACAGGCAACAGATCCTGTTTAACATACCTCTCAGGACCATGCTATATACTGGTGTACATATCATTTTTGCTCCTTTTAATGTTGAATTTAATTTCTGCAGATGGTAGTTCAGTCCTGGCAACAAGGCCAGCATCAGGATGATCTTACATTAATTAGTGCCTCACCAGTGGTGTCGAGGCAGAAGTTTTATGTCACTGTATAAATAGCCTCAGGTAATGTTAGTGAATGAGTTGGGAATAAAATTTTAATAGTAAATGTTCAGATGCTTCCTGTCAGTAACTTCTCCATCACACATGGGCCTTCTTTTCAGGATTTATTAGGCTTGTGCTTTGTAAAGTATCTTTTTTGGCCAAATGTAGACAGTAGTCTTAGAACTGGAGATATGTAATTTTCATAATAGAGTTACTCTTTATTTCTCAGCTCCTCTCAACTCTCAGATTTAGACTCCCTTTAGAAAGACGTTAGATGTGGAACTTCCTCTAGAAACTACCTATCACTTATTTTGGAGGAATAATGGCTTGGGAAAAGAAAGGGGGAAAACAGACTTTTAAGGGCCAAGAAAACTTCTGAAAAAGCTTACTGAAATGTATTCTTAATGTGTCCCGAGAGAAGTATGGATAGATTGGCCTCTGGTGTGGCCTTTGATTTGGAATCCTTGTACTCTTTGGAAGTTCGAGCAGTCACCTAACTTCTTTGGGCCCTTGTGTCGTGGTTCATAAAATGAGGGTGAGAATACTGATTTGTAATAATCAGGATACCCTCAACAAAAAATAAGCTAAACTGTCTTAACAGTGAGGAATTGGGTTGTTTCAGTTGTCAAGAAGTCCCGGGGTGGGGAAGGTCCAGGTGGGCAAGTTGGCAATTCAGGGACAGCATCAAGGAGCTGGGCTCTTCCCTCTCCTGCACTGCCTGTCTCACCCAGCTGGTCCTGTCCTCCAGCTCTGCATTCATGGTTGGCAGGTGTGTGCTACAGGTACAGGTGTCACAGGCAGACACCACAATGCTTCACAGAAGAGGAACTTCTCTTCCTATGGGTCTCTCTCAGCAAGGAAATCTAGACACCTTCCACCACACTTCCCATCTCTCTTTTTGGCCAGGACTGTGTCGCGTACCCATCCCTAGCCCAGTCATTACCTTCAGCCAGTCAGGCTTTGCCCCTGGACCTGGAGCTAGGGTTGCTCTTGTTCATTGCAGCGGAGGAAAAGAGCTGGGTGTCTGAGAATCAGGTGGAGAACGGCAGGAAGGAGTGGGGTGAGGTATCCCATGCGGCAATCAAGAGGACTAGTGAGAGGGCACGGGTGTTCCAGGTTCAGTACCTTGCACGATCATCCATAGATAAGTACTGTCGCTTATGACAAAAGTCAGAGTGTTCACCTAGTCTGTGCTGAAGTCTGTTGCCACTTAGCACGGCTGGAATGGCCACATTATCAGATAGCCAGTTCTGGGCTTAGATCTGTTGCATTCTGCACCAAAGAAGCATTGTGTTTACCAACCAGTCAGCTTCAAGGCAGGGGCACCTCGAGAAAGCTTGTCTCCTTGCTCTTTATGGTTTATTATCTTTTTTTAAAAACCAAACGTATGGGCAAGTTTCATCTTATGTGTATTTTACCACAATAAACACACGCACACACACATACACAAATGTAACACATACTTGTTAGAAAAGTATCCTTTCCACCTTTTTTCTGAGCATTAGCGTCTACTTACTGTAGATGTTCCGATCTGTCAGTAGGCAGGCCACCTGCCTTGGCATGATTGACAGACCTTGTCAGGGGACCTAATCTGCAAATGCTGCTTTGCTTAAACAAACCTGCTCCCTTCGTGTCATGTGCTCTAGCTTTACCTCCACTGGTGTTAGGAGAGGGAGGAAAATATAAAAGCAGATGACCCACAATACCCCTGTAGTGAAATTACAATTGTGAATCCTGGCATATTTTCACTTGGTGTTTTGCTAATGTATATGTTTACATAGTTGATCATGTTCGATCGTGCTGTTCACACACTTTTATAGTCTGCTTTTTAAAAATCTCTTTACTGCTATCACACCATTTTTTAAAACTCACAAATATAAGATATACTTCATCTATTTTGCTGATGTTAGACTTAGGATGTTTCTAGTTTTTTGCTCTTATAAATATGCTGTGATGATTATTTTTGTGCAGAATGTCTATTTGTGTTTCAGATGTTTTCCTTAGGGATGGAGTTGAAGGAAGGATTCCTAGGTTAATACTTACTGCCAGCTTACTTTCCAGAAAGTTGTACTAATTTATATTTCTACCCCCAGTATACGGAAGTGCCTTCTCAATACTTACTATATCATTTTTTCAAAGTGGTTAGGGCATGTTCGTGTTCTATAAATACTCACTCCAATCTTTTTTTTTAGGAAGTGGAAATGATGAAAGCTGCATATCGGAAAGAACTAGAAAAAAACAGAAGCCATGTTCTCCAGCAGAATCAGAGGCTTGATACCTCCCAAAAACGGATTTCAGAACTGGAATCTCTTCTGGCCAAGAAAGACCACCTTCTTTTGGAACAGAAGAAATATTTAGAGGACGTCAAACTCCAGGCAAGGTAACTTCCATTGGGAAAGGTTTTTGCAGTGATGTGTTCTTTATTAAGGGGAATTCACATATTCTGGACTGGTCTTTATCTTTCAGAGGACAGCTGCAGGCTGCAGAGAGCAGGTATGAGGCTCAGAAAAGGATTACACAAGTGTTTGAATTGGAGATCTTAGATTTATATGGCAGGTTGGAGAAAGATGGCCTCCTGAAAAAACTTGAAGAAGAAAAGACAGAAGCAGCTGAAGCCGCAGAAGAAAGGTAGGAACAAAGAGTTGCATCAATGGCTTATGATTAAACTGCCGCTAGCAGAACAAGGACCACATCACATGGTGCTGGAAGCAGTTATAGCTGCTTAGATAGACAGGGCTGCAGCACTCGGCTCACTCCATTTCAGAGAGCTGAAATGACTTACCTTTTCTCAGAGTGCCCAGTGATCTTTCCATGTTCCTTTTCCTGGCCCTGAGTTGCTCGATATGGCCACAGGAAGTGTTCATATTTAGGACTGCCATCTAGTATCCCTAACTGTGACTTAGTTTCTCTTGAGATCTCTTACTTGAGTTTGCTATTATAAAACAGTGCAGGCTAGCAGAGGTCAGTGTCTGTGAGCAAGTGTCATTGTAATTCCACATCTCTCCAACGTGGATAGTACAGTCACCAACTGCTTTTTTCCTCTCTGGGTTTCTTACAGGCTTGACTGTTGTAATGATGGCTGCTCAGATTCCATGGTAGGGCACAATGAAGAGGCATCTGGCCACAACGGTGAGACCAAGACTCCCAGGCCTGGCAGCACCCGGGGTAGTAGTGGAAGTAGAGGAGGTGGAGGCAGCAGCAGCAGCAGCAGCGAGCTTTCTACCCCAGAGAAGCCCCCAAGCCAAAGGGCAGGCCCATTCAGCAGTCGGTGGGAAACTACTATGGGAGAGCCCTCTACCAGCATCCCTACAACTGTTGGCTCACTTCCCAGTTCAAAGAGCTTCCTGGGCATGAAGGCCCGAGAGTTATTTCGTAATAAGAGTGAGAGCCAGTGTGATGAGGACGGCATGACCATCAGTAGCCTTTCTGAAACCCTAAAGACAGAAGTGGGCAAAGACTCGGGTGTGGAAGCCAAGACTGCCCTGAACCTAGATGGCCCACACCCATCTCCCCCAAACTCCGACAGTGTTGGACAGCTTCGTATCATGGACTACAACGAGACGCATCATGAACACAGCTAAGGATGGGGGTCAATCAGTGTTAACTTGTGTATCGTTGGCATAGAACAGGAGGTGTGAGTGCACGTTTCAAAGCTTTCCTGTTTCCAGGGTCTGAGTGGCTGTCTCATGTGATGGAAATGGGTTGGAGGTCCTTTTGACAGCTGACTGAATGCAGAACGGTTTTTGGATCTGTCATGGAAATGCCTCTTAACCTTCCCCTCAACCCACCCCCAAACCTCTCTTTCACTGACCTAGCAGTGTGTACTAATCGGAGGGCCAATTTGTATTCCTCAGTAGCTTTTTCTCCAAAATGGTTGCGTCCTTTGAACCTGTGCAATATGAGGCCAAACTTAATCTTTGATTCTAACACACCACTTTCTGCTTTCCTGAAGCTCAGACAACTGGGTTCACTCTTGGTTAGGCCAGGTAGTTGGCGTTGCAGGTAAGTCTGGTTTTGTCCCTTCTAAGAGGATGTAGCCTGCAAAGCTGACGGTCTTCACATGAAAGCTTTTACATGAGATTTTCCCACTGCTTTTTGGTTCTGAAGTTCAGCATCTGAAGCAGCAGATCTAGAAAAACAATAGTGTATTCACCCTTCCGTTCTTTTGGCGGTTCTGATAAGCTTCCTGGAAAGTTCTGTGTGAACAAATGCCTGTTGTTTCAAAAATCTAGAGCTGCACTGTAGAGACCATACTTACCCTTTGGGAAAGCTCTTGTCCCTCCTTCCCCCCACTACCTCTTATTTATTTGGTGTCTGCTTCAATGCTGGTACTATTCTGACCACAGGCTGGTGTGTAGGTGGCAAAATCTGTTCTCTGCAGGAGGCAAGGAGCAGGAGAAGTTACCCAAGAGACAGCTGAGCCTGAGGGACTGCACCTCCAGGCTGGTCTTGTCTAGCTGAGCCTTTGGTTAAACTCTCTGTCTTTTGCCTCTCTCTGTGTTCACGTGCGCCCCTTGTTTATGTCAGCTTCTTTGTGATGCTGCAGCAGAAAGGCTATGAAGGTCCAAAGAGTTTCTTCACAGTTTATGTGACCATCGTTCTCAGGCTGTTAGGGCTGCCTCTCTGTGGTAAGTTTTAGGCCACCAAAAAAGGTAGTGGCTTTTCCACATCAGTTCTACTTTTCAGGGACTGACTCTCTAGGGAGCTTGATGTTGTCACACCCTCCCGTGTTAGTAACAGCAGAGAAATTGAAAGCAGAGTCTGGGAAAGTATCGACAGAGGCTGACTGTGTGTCCCCATTGGGTTGCCCCAGCTGCTCACGAGGGGTGACACCAGTCAGAATGCTGGCAGTGGCAGAGAATCCAAACTCAGCAGATGCTCCTGAAATAAATGCTAGAAGCCCAAGAATTGTTGCCTGGTGATCCAGATGAGGCAAGGAGAGACTTGGTAGGAAAGAGCTGGTGAATTTGGTTTTCCTGTTTCTATTCTTTCAGTAGAAAGAATAGAAGGGTTCAGCCATGAAGAGGTAGAAGAAACTAATGGTACGAAATCCTACTGCATCCTGAAGTTTCCAGCACGTAAGGGTGAAAGTGTTTCTTTTTTTTTTTAAGTGTGGCAATAAATACGCTGTCATCTCTAACTAAAGGGAGCTAGACAGAGACCCCATATCCCCATGGCTATACTGGCAGAAGACCTGGTCGGTACAGGATTTCTGGGTGTGACTGATTCCCAGCCCACAGAGGGAATGTCTCCAAATGCTGTCAGCCTAGCATGGGGTCGCAGTTGCTGCTGGATGTCCAATGTGGAGTGTTAGTGACACCCCAGGTTTAATTCAGCTTTGTCCAAAGGAAAGCTTGAAATCCAATACATCCTAGTTACCTAGTTTAGTTTAAAAGAGGAAAGCATGAACAGATTCAGAAAGGGAAAAAAAAAGTGTTGTAGGTTAACTATGAAAACCAGTTTTAAGTGCTTTCCCCCTTCCCAAGCATAAGAGATCTGTGCTGCAGAACAAAGATACCAGGCACTTAAATCAAAGCCTTTTCCTTAATTGGAGCACATTACTGGGCAAAACAGGACAACAGGAAACAAAACCCTGGACTCGGGGCCATCCCCATGTGAAGCAGCACATATAGTTTCCAATGTTTGTGTAGAAAGATAAAACTCCAGCAGCTGTACAAAGGAGGGTGCGTCAGAAGGTGTGGGGATGTGAGCTGGACCACAGAGGCTCAGACTTGCAGTCAAGAATAGAAAATGGGGTTCACGTTTCTGGGCACACAACAGAACCAAAGTGTGCTGTGACTAGCCAATGGGAATTTCTACCAAATGCTAGAACATACCACTTGAAGCCAGAAAGAACGAACTGAACAGCATACACAAGTACTGCGTGACGATGCTCGGTTTTTCTCCCTGAAGCACAAAGAGACAGGAGGAAGTGCGAACAGGCTGGAGGAGGGTTTGGGCAGTGTCGAGGCTCCATCTGGAAGTGCGGTGGAGATGGAGTGCTGCCCACCCTTGTGGACACTCTTGGAGAGTGGTCCCCGAGAAGCCCAGGCCCACCCAGGAGAGTCGGCCTCACTTGGGAAGGAAGTTGCCTTGTGCGCACTGACCCTCATCAGCACCCCTTACCTGCTGTGTTTTCACTCTCCAAGGTACGTGCTTTAAAAGTGACTTGCAGTGAGTATTGGAAATGTATCCAGTCTGAAGATGTCTGTGTATCTGTTTACATCCAGAGTTCTGTGACACCTGCCTCTGGTCCCCCAATCCCCCCTCCCCAGATCACTGCAAAGTAATTGATTGCACTTGACTAAGCATTTTGTCTGTAACAGAACAAGTTTAGGTTGGGGACTGGCCCCTCAGCTGCTGCCTGTGACCTTTGTCCCCTTGTGGCTTGTTTCCCCATCTGTGACTCTTCATTGTGCCCAGGGGAGTGGCATTTCCGTCTTTTCCATGCCTTCCTGCAGCATGTGTGCTCACCCAAGAGAAGAGTGGCTGTAGCTACAAGGGGACCTGCCCGGGATAGTTGAGCACCTGCACCCACAATTGGCATTTAGCCTTGAAATGAGTTCATGAAGGCAGAGGAGCTTTCTCCACCCCACCCCCCACCCAATGCCACAAAATTAGCCATCCTATGTGATAAGTAGGCTGGTTTAACCATTGGAATAATCTTCTAAAGGAGACGTTGAGAGTTTGAGAACCCCCAGACCAAACCCTCCCTCCCTTTTTTCACCTTGATACAGTGTTTGGACAAGAGGGTATGGTGCTGCTCTACATAGCAAATACTTCAGCTTATCAAAGAGGCAGCCAGGCATTTTACACTAGGAAGAATCAGTGATCACTTTTCAGAAGACTTCTATGGACCACAAATATATTATGGAGGAACAGATTTTGCTAAGACATAATCTAGTTTTATAATTCAATCATGGTGAACCATATGTGGCTAACTTGCAGTTTAAAGGGGTCCCATCAATGAAAGAAACATTTTTTTAACTGCTTTTAGTTAAATCAAGTCATCTCTTGTCAAAAGGCTTAAACTTTCCTACCCCATCTTAAAAGCATGTCAAACAATCCACATCAGAGGCCATAAATATGAACTGCAAGAGAAAATGGTACAATCTTAGTGAATGAGAATTGGCATCAAAAGGGTTTGCTGTCCTTCTTAGAATGTTCTAAAATGTCAAGGCAGTTGCTTGTGTTTAACTGTGAACAAATAAAAATTTATTGTTTTGCACTATTCTGCTGTGACATGGAGTGACTTATGCTGGCCTTGGGGTGAAGTAGGGGACTAGTCCAAAGATAAAAAAGCCTTAGGGTCTGGATTGGTTACCTTGTGTGGCTGGAGAGGACTGACAATGGATTTTGGCTTTAGTGTCTGTAAGATTCTTTTTGTTGTGGCAAATTATCTCAGCCACAAATCCTGCCTTTATCTGCCTTGAATTCATGCTCTTCCCTAAAAAGTGGCAGTGGCATGTTTGGGCGGGTGGTGGGGGCACGGGTGTGTGTCACTTGAGTCATCTCTATCAGAGAAACCCTCAAAGCCAGGCAGCCTGCAGGTCTGCACTGCCGCCAAGCCTTGCTTTCAGTGCCTACGTTCCTAGGGGATGTCTGGCATGTTGGGTTTCATGTAGTTCTTTTGGTGGAACCCAACTGACGTTTTAGAGCTCACTAACCCTAAGCCTTGCTGGCTGTGTTTTCTGAGTGTACCAAGGAAAAGGTGCAGCTGTCATCACCACCTCCTCTGTGCCCTTCAGGTATTTGGAAGAAGGCAGGAAACTGCCTTTACACGACTTGGAGATCCACCTGGCTTACGATCTCTTGGCTTGGGACACATGTAAGGAGCAGCGATGAAGAGCTTTTTTTGGAGCTGTCATCACCACCTCCTCTGTGCCCTTCAGGTATTTGGAAGAAGGCAGGAAACTGCCTTCACACGACTTGGAGATCCACCTGGCTTACGATCTCTTGGCTTGGGACACATGTAAGGAGCAGCGATGAAGAGCTTTTTTTGGAATGTCTCAGTGTTTGTGGTTTTCAGTTGTTTGCCTCCGCCTGGCTGTGACTGGAAATCAGTATTGCTCTGCCCATTTTAATGGCAGAAGCAGATCTTTTGAAATGGAGACTTGGCAGTTTTTAATTTGTCTAGGAAGCTGAGGTTTTCTTTTCTGAATAGGTCTCTAACAGACAGAGTTACTTTTCACCCTTGGAGAAATGTCTACATGCTGGCCTTCTGTGGATCTTTGGCCTGAGGCTCTTAGAAGCAAACTCTGGAGATGGGCATGCACCTGTCTGCAGTGGTTTCTCTCTCTGCTAGCTGCCAGTGGTTTTGCGTGTGTGGCCATTGCCCAGTGTCCTTGGATGTCTTGGGAGAAATGTGGGTTTTCTTTCAGGGATCACTCCCAGGAAGCCAAGCCAGGCAGAGAGCTGGTAGAACACTTTTTATTCTTGACTGTCTCCCCCTGAGGAAGCAACAATACTGAAGCTAAGTCGTCCCCTGTGAAGGGAAAAACGAACAGTGAGACATCACTTCTGGCAAGCTCAGAAGCCAGGGACACATTTTACAATGTTTGGGCCACGACTATGCTGTGAAAAACAGGTTACTGTCCTTGTACAGGAACCACAAAATCAGAATTCTTCTGGCTTTTGTCATGGTCTCCCTCGCTCGAGTAAAGGAGAGGGAAAGGTGGGTTCATTCCCCCTTGGTCCGAGGCGGGAGCATCCCTGTCTTGCAGAGAGAGCCTGTGCCTTGCCTACGGTTGCAGCTGGTGATGGCTCACTGGAGCCCACAGCGTAGGCAGGCCTGGCACTGTGGTGGGTGAGGCTCAAAGAGAACCTGGTGGGCAGCTCAGTGTTTCCTGGGACACCCTCTACCAACGCCAGCTATTTAGGCAACTTGTGTAAGTGGGGATCCTCTTCATCAGCACAGAGCCTGATGCTTAGAGGCAGAAAAGTTGGAAGTTAAAGCAAGCCAGGGAGAGAGATTCTCAGTAATATATTGGCAATCCCATTTGTGGTTAATAAGTGGCAGGGACTGTGGATGCCCATGAAAATGGATCAACCAGTGGAAACCAAATTAAGTAACAAAGCACCCCCACCGATGGAGCAGCTCCCTGCCTTTGAGTTACAGTTTCCCACCAGGTGGTCTCCAGGGCGGTTTTGAATATCCTTTGTCTTTCCCCCTAGGCTTGAGGCTGTCTTTTGTGAACTGCCCACACTTGTGTTTTCTTAACCCAGGCTGGGTGCCCGAAGTCTGGGCAGGATGAGTAGCTGCCCCCTTGGCTTCCTGGTTTGCTGGGGGCCCACTCACATGCTGCAGCGTTTTGCGGGGCAGCTTCTCCGAGTGGGCGATCCATTCTTTCATTAAGTCTATCACAATGGGGATGAGGCTGACCACACCTCCGTAGTGGTTCCTGGCCTCGTCACAGCTGAGGTGGTTCACCACGTCATGAGGGTATCTGCAGGACAGCACAGGGGGCCGGGTGAGCCCACTCTCCAGGGACTTGCCAGGCCGCAGCAAGCAGCTGCCAGGCGTGGGCACAGCAGAACCACTGCAGGGGGGCTAAGACTGGACACCACACTCGGGCTCTCTGGTCTGGGAGGTTCTGTTCAGCAGGTTTGGGGACCAAGAGGCCCAGGTAAGTCTGGTGTGAAAAGCAGGAGTTACGAACCGCCGACCTGCAGTTGGTGGAAACCTGGATCAGGCTGAGGAATGAACCTGCTGTAATCTTTCAAAAACGCTGGTAAGGCCCTTTGCCTCTTACCCTAATATCTAGACTGTCCTCGAGACTGGCACATTCTTCTGTGGCTTCCCAGTGTCAGGATGAGGAAGCCTCAGTAGTGGTGCCCATGGACATAGCTCCGACGGGGGTCCTGCTTGCTTGCCTGCTAGTTAGGATCTCTGTGGTTTCTGGGAACTGCTGTTATAACCCTTGGCCTGGGGGGCTAAATCCAGTGAGATGCTCTGGGTCTTGCCATCCATGGCCTGATATTAAAAAGGTTTTATTGAGTCAGAGTCATTCCAGTAAATTAGCAGGACCAGGATTTCTCACCTAGGGCAGTCTGGACAGCAGCCACCTTATCCACGCAACAAAGGACAGAAACAGTTCAGAGTTACCTGCCCCCTCAAAAAAGGCCTCCCCGCAGGTGTACGCTGAGGCCTCAAGAACAGGACCAGAAGGAACTTACTTTGCTCTGAGGCTGCTTAAATCGTTGCTTTGGCTGACAAGGGTTTTGAATTTCTCGAGGAGGTTGTTGGTGACCGGGTTGCCAGAGTGTAGGGCCTCGAAGTACTGGCAGAGCTTGTTCAGCTCCGAGCAAATGTCCAGGAACATGAGCAGGATCCGCCGGTCCGTGGAATTGTTGCAGTAGTGTTCTGTGTAGCTCTGCACCTGCAGAGGGCAACGCAGCGTGAGCTGGGGACATACCAACCCAGATCCCAGTTGGTTTATGGGGCAGACATTCAGAAGCAACACCCTATTCCCTCCCCCCTGCCAGATTCACAGGAGAGATGCCAGTAACATTTACGCATTTTAACATACAGAACACTGTACATAGCTAACATCATCAAGTGTCCCAGGCGCTGTGCAGATGCTTTGCAGGCCTGATCTCACTTACTCCTCACCTAAACCCTAGTCACAGTAGGTACATTATTCAGCCCTGATTTTACAGACAAAAACCTTGAATATTGGGATTCAAAGAGATGAAATAACCTGCTCAGGGCACCAATGGAAGTGGCTTAGCCAATTTCACCCCCCAGTCAACGGCTCTGAGCCCATACCCCTCGCCAGTCCCCATACCACTTAAAGCAAAAGGAGCCAGTCCCTAACTTTTTGTCTGATAGTCCCACTTAGAGGACCCACTTTGAGAACTGCTGGGTTGGGCCACCCATACTGAGGAGGAAATAGAAAAAACTAGAATCCCTTGGGCGTTAGTTTTACTGCGTTTACAAGGTAGAGAAAGGAAGGACAGGTCAGTAAGTGGAGCTGGGGAAAGTGATGATCCATATGAGAACATAAAATGTGCTCTTGACCTTACCCCGTATTCAAAAATCAACTCTAGGAGGATCACAAGCTTAAATACCAAAAATAAAAATTGAAAACTCCCGTGAGAAAATGTTTTAGATGTGGAAGTATGGAAACCTTTCTTAAGCCATAGAAGGTGCTAATTAAGAATCAATACTCTGACCTCCTGTCACCTCTTTTCCGTGGTAGGGGGATGGGGATCCTTCCTGGGTTGGACTTTCTCCAGAGTTACCTGGGACTGCCCAAAGACTCTGCATCTGAGGTTGGGCCAGGGCTGGAGGCCCTGTGGACCAGAGTCGGTTCCAGGCAGAATTAGCTGACCCATTTCACAGTCCAGTAGTTCTGTCTCCACAGTCTGATGATGGAAGGAGCTATGACCTTCCTCCTCCAGCACCCAAAAAGTTCTAAGTCTAAACCAGGGTTTTTCTTCTGTAACCAGTTGCCTTTTTGTTGCCAAGGGATGTATTCCCAAACAATCTGAAGTGGTTCTTTCCAAAGTATTGCCAGGCACACAGCAGCTTTGTGAGGGGGGAGAGGCTTTTGATACATGCACCTGCCCCACCTGCACAGGCACCTGGAGGGGGTCAGGAGGAGGTGCCTGCACCGTGCTGTAACTACAGCAGCAGCGTCACTGGACTACCTGGTATGTGTGCGGGGACCTTTGGACACCTCTGGTTCAGGCAGAGAGGAGAGGGTGGAGAGTCAAAACCTCAGATGGAGAGTCAGAAGACAGGGCCATTGTTTACCAAGCGCTTGGGTTGTACTTAAGGCAGGAAGGCCACTCCTTTATGCGCAGGAGCGGCAGAGTCACACAGCACTGATGTAGATTGTGACAGAGGCAGGGTCTCAGGGGCTACTTTTGGAAGTTGAAAACTCATTCAGTGCCCTTGGAGGACTGAGCTTTGAAAAAGATGTAGCCAATTTACTTTCAAATAGTTCAGGGGCACACGCACGGGCAAGTGTGACTAAATGTTACAAATTGGTGAATCT
Source organism: Galeopterus variegatus (assembly GCF_000696425.1). NCBI lineage: Eukaryota > Metazoa > Chordata > Mammalia > Dermoptera > Cynocephalidae > Galeopterus > Galeopterus variegatus. The sequence continues at coordinate 659,674 of NW_007726287.1, read as the reverse complement.
AGGTTAAGGTTACATGGGTGTTCTTTCCTTTTCTGGATGTTCAAGATTTTGCAAGTTAAAAAAATCGAGAAATTTTACAAAAATTAGAAAAGAAACTTTTTAAAGGATACCGCCAGCAAGAGCTGCTTGTTCTCTGGGGTCCTGTTTCTTCTAAGAGTTCTTTTTTTCTTAAACATGACCGGTAAGGGGATCTTAACCCTTGACTTGGTGTTGTCAGCACCACGCTCACACAGAGAGCTAACCGGCCATCCCTATATGGGATCCGAGCCCGTGGTCTTGGTGTTATCAGCACCACACTTTCCTGAGTGAGCCACGGGCCAGCCCTCTCCTATTCTGAGTCCTGTCCCCAATCTCTGGGAGCGGGTGTCCTTCGACAAGCTGACTCCTTCACCGGCAGCATCTTTTCCCTCTGAGAGGCCTGTGCTGTTTCTAACTGCACTGTGGCTCAAGCCCCTAACTTTCTGGAAGGTTCATTCGGTCTTGAGGCCTCCAAGTCCTGCAGAGAGAACTTGGACAGTAGCTAACCTTGGAGGAAACATGGGTTAAATAAAAACATCTGCAAAAGCAACTAGCAATGTGCTTGGTATGTCACAGTGTCTCAAACCCCAGTGGAATCTGATGACAGGAACCATATCTGTCTGGTCACCAATAAATTTCCAGTACTCAGATACTGGCAGATAACACTGTACGCTCTTTGAGTGCTTGGTACGGGCCAGCCCTGAACTGAGTTTTCCTTGGATGACTTCATTGAATCTGCATGACAGATGAGGGAACTGAGGCTCAGAGAGGTGAACTCGCTGGCCCGAGGTCACAGAGGTAGCATGGGGTGGATTCAGGACTTAAGCCCTGGCTGGCTGAGTCTTGGGCCCATCTCTATAACCACAGTGTTGTTCAGTCACGTATTTGCAGGGAGAATGAATGACTGACTCATTCCAGTTAGGGTCTGAGTCCTGATTTTGGCACAAACGTGCTTACCCTCCCTGGGCCCCAGCTGTTTCATCTTTCAAGAGAGGACACTGGGCTTGAAGACGCCCAGGAATCTCTGAGTCTGGCAGGTCCCCAATGATCCCACCCGCTAACCCTGGTGGGGGTGCCACCTGTCCAATGCTGGAGATGGGCCGGATCTTGTCATGGGCGTTCTCCCTGCAGTGCTCCAGAGCAGCAATAAAGGTAAACTGCTGCTGCTGGAAGAGCTTGTACTTCTGTTCGATGCTGCGAAGGGATTCTTTCACCTCATTCATTGTCTTCCTTTGTGGTCATTTACAGGAGAGGAGGAATCTACGGGGAGGAAGAGGATAGCGATCAGGTCCCAAGGGCCAGAAATGTGGATCCAGCTCCGGAGGAAAGGATCCAGCTCCGGAGGGAAGGATCCTCTGATGAGAAGGATGCCTGGCCTCTCTCAGCAGAGCACTGATCTGAGTATCTCCCCACAACCCTGACAGGCAGGCACTGTTTTCATCCCATTTTGCTAAGAAGGAAACAGGCCCTGGGAGGTCGCACATTTGCTCAAGATCCCCCAGGTTGTCCGTGACAGAGCTAAGCCTGACCCTTGTCCATTTACCCTCCAAGGGCACATTCTTTGCCATGAAATGTGATCTCCTTCCCTCAGCTGTGTACAGTTTCTCCAGATTGTATCTTCTGTGCGTGTGTGTGTCTTTCTCTCTCCCTCTCATTCACACGCACACACAGCCTCCAGTGCCTCCCTGCTGTGCCAGCAAAACCTGGGATCAAGGAATATGCTACAGGATGTGAAATCAGCAAAATATCAGTTTGGACTAAATTATTTTAAAACATCTGCTGTTCTGCAATTAGTGGGCAAGAACAGCACTCCAATGGCCTATGCAGGGGAAGGGTCAGCACTTTGTTGTCTAGTTTGAGAAGATGCCTGTCTCCCTGCTCTGTGCTGGGGGCAGGAGCCCTAATCTCAGGTTTGCTGATTCCCAGGGCAGGGCTGGTGCCTGGCCGTCTCCTCCCTGCCCCCACGTTAATTGCTGGAATGATCCTGGTTAGTAACATTAATGCTGTGGGAAGTGCTCTTGTTTGGCACCTCACAGACCGTCCCTGGTGAGATTCAGGTGGTCCACAATGTGTCTAGAATCCTCCTGTGAGCAGAAAAGGCTGTGAGTTCTGTGGTTCTGTGCTCCATGACATCACAATTTTGCTGAGCACATGCAAAATGCCCAGATCACAGATTTATGGAATGTTTGAGCTGGAAGGGACCTTAGTAGGTCAACTCACCTTAACTTCAAGGAGTCACCAGGGACTAAAGTCCAGACAGAAGGGATTTGCCCTGGGTGTCACAGTGAGTTTGTGCCAGAGACACCCTGGGTCCCAGGCTTCCTTATGCCTAACCCACGTCCTAGCTGCTGCCACATCTGTTGCCCCTCCACTGCCACCAGGCACCAGCACATGCAGAGCCCAGGCTAGAATATGCCAGCCTGTGCCACATGAGCAGCAGTCACAGGTGGCCGTGCAGAGGTAGGGTCCAAGTGAAATGTCGGAAGTGGAAGGGACCAGAATGCTCGGCAAGGACAGGGATGGGGAAGGCATCCTGTGCCACATGAGCAGCAGTCACAGGTGGCCGTGCAGAGGTAGGGTCCAAGTGAAATGTCAGAAGTGGAAGGGACCAGAATGCTCGGCAAGGACAGGGATGGGGAAGGCATATTCCAGGCTTCCAAGCAGGTCCCAGGTGAAGAGGAGCCAGAATGTAATGGAGCTGGGAGGCACTTCTATCTGCTGGGTCCCCCTCAGCATCCGGAACCCAGAGCAGGGCTGGAGCTGAGGAGGGCGTCTCCATGGCAAGAGGAGATGGCATCAGGGGATGAAAGGAAACGCAAGAACAGACCAGAAGATGGCCTCCACAAAATGACGTGTGCACTAAGTCGGAGAACCTGGAGAAAGTTGGGGAAGGGGCTCCTTAGCAAGAGGAGCCAGGGAGCCACATTCCTGGGAGCTGAAATGCAGCAAGGCTGCCTTAGAGGAGCTGCCGCAGGAGGGACCTTGACAATCATGCCCCGTAAACCCAAGGGGGCCTTCTTTAAGTATAACAGAGCATGCTTCCATGGCAGGAGCCACGGTGCCGCCAAGTCTGCCAACAGACACGGGCAGCTGCAGCTCCGCTGGGGGTGGGCCTGGTCAAGGGCTGGGCAGGGCAGTGGTCTCCTTCCAGCCCAATTTCCCCATACTCAGTGCACAAGCAGGGAAGGGGAGCCAGGATTGTGGGATTGGGTGGGGGACCCACTGTTTATCGAACACCTGCCATATCCTTGGCAGGTTCCCCGCCATCCAAAGAGCACACCCAGCAGACTGAGCCATGGTGGTTTTCTGTTTTGCCTCTCGTGTCATCAGCCTCGCCCAAGGCCAGGACCAAGAGGAGGAAGGGCAGGCACTCACCTCTGTGCAAAATTTAAGGGGGTGACAAAAAGCTTGGCAATCAAGATAGTTCAAAATATTTAGACTGTGAACGATAAATGCTGGTGAGGTTGCGGAGAAAAAAGGAACTCTCATACATTGCTGGTGGGACCGCAAAATGGTCCAGCCTCTATGGAAAATGGT
>NW_007726287.1:654772-655502 GCF_000696425.1 Galeopterus variegatus | reverse complement strand
GCTATAAAAACGAATGAAATACTGCCATTTGCAATGAAATGGATGAACCTAGAGAGAATTATATTAAGTGAAATGAGTCAGGCACAGAGAAATATCACATGTTCTCACTTATTTGTGGGGGCTAAAAATAAATAAACACAAAAAAAACCAGGGCAGGGGGTGAGAAGACATAACAATTCCTTGAAACTGATAGGACAAGCAAACAGAAAGGACATTGCTGGGAGGGAGGGGGGAGACGGAGGAGGGAGGGAGTTTTCGGTAATTGGCCACAATAATCAACCACATTGTATTTTGACAAAATAAAATAAAATATTTTTTTAAAAATAGAAAGAAAAAAGTTAACCAAAAAGTTCACAAAGAACAAAATGTCAGAATTTTAAAGGAAGAATTGCTGTACCTTGCCATATTGAAACTTGAGGCAAAAGGAAAAATCATTAATACTGATCCTGTCTTTATTTAAACTTTTTATCTATTCTGAATGGATTTTGGCCCTGATTTTTATTTTTATTTTTTTAAATATCGCATTAAAATATTTATTCTGATTATGGAGTTTTGGGCACCTTGTTAAGTTTCTCACCAAGGCAAGTGCGTCCCCTGCCTCACCCTAATTCGCGCCAAGGACTTCCAAATGACTCAGAAGATGAACACTTAGAAAAGTCAGAGAGTGGGCCGGCCCGGTGGCGCACTGCTACAGTGCGCCGCTTGGGAAGCACGGCGGCGCGCCCGCCCG
>NW_007726287.1:650586-653996 GCF_000696425.1 Galeopterus variegatus | reverse complement strand
AAAAAGAAAAAAAAAAAAAAAAAAAAAAAAAAAAAAAAAAAGAAAAGTCAGAGAGTGGCACATGATAGGTTTCCAGGGAAGAGGGGGAACGTGCCTTTTAGCCTGGCCTTTCCCTATAATGCTGAGCTGTGGTTGGCAGTGGTTAATAAGGCCCTGGCGTCACACAGCCTTTTGTTCAAATCCTAGTTCCACCCGTTCTGGCTGATCTTGGGCAAGCTGCTCTCTGAGCCTCTGTGTCCTAACATCAGCCTCCCAGCCTTGGGGTGAGTGTCACATGAGATGATAGGTCTAAGGTGTGGACCCTGGAGCCTGGAATGTGGTGGTGCATGGTCATCAGAGCGTCTGTGATTACACAGTGTGTGTGTGATGGTGGGAGACACCACAACAGGCATGGCATGCACCTCAAAAGAAGGGGCTGCTGAGGGCTTGACCTCCTGCAGGAGGGGAGGTTTGAACCCAGACTCGAAAAGAAGGCGGGCTTTGGAGAGGTGGAGCAGATGGGCAGCAGGGGTGGGACCCTGGGCTAGAGGTTGAGGGGTGAGGATGTGAAGAAGAGGTGAGCAGGTGAAGAAGATGGCAGTGGGCTGGGACCCCAGGTGTCAGGCTGAGCGTTCAGAAGAACTGCTGAAGGCGTCTGAGTCAAGGGGGTGAAAAGCACGTCACGTGTTCATCCACTTGTTCGTTCACACTGTGTGCCAGACACCACTCAGGTGCTGGGCGATGCAGCACTGGACAGAAGAGAGGAGATCCCGTGCCCTGGAGGAACTCATCTTTCAGAGTGGGAGGCAGGCAGTAAGGGGGAGTGAAATGAATAGTATTTTAGATAAGGACTGTGCCCAGAAGGAAACAAAGCAGGAAAGCAGGTTGGAGTGTTGGGAACAAAGAGCCATAGGTCTGCAAGAGGGACATTTGCAGGATGAGGGTGGGGGCGGTGCAGGGCCTTCAACGAGACCCTAGCCTGAAGAGGGGTGGCTCACCCCAAGCCTCTTGAGAACAGCAGGTCACTTGGGGGAGGGGGGGCTCTAGGGAAATCCCGGACATACATTACCTCAAGGCCCCGCCACAGCACTAGGTGCGATTATCCTCACATGACAGAGAAGGCAGCTAAGACCACCCGGCTAGGAAGTGGGTGAGCCAGGACTTCTCTTAGCGCTGCCTGACTTAAAATGTCTGAGCTTTTCATTTGGATCCCTTCCTCCCTCCCTCTGCAATGCCTCTTAGTGACGAACACACCAAACATCAGACTGACTATGACTGGGGAGGGAGGGAACGCCAAGGGGCTGAAAAGCTGCCGATCCCTTCTAGGGTTCATCCACTAGACAGACCCCTGGGCCGCGCTTCTACTCCCACTAGACTTTTGCTTTTCCCCATCCCAGAGCAATGAGGATTAGCTTTCAGGGAGCTGCCCTTTGTGTGCCCAGCTCCCTGCCACCCTCTTGGGGCTTCCTGAGGCTGCCAAGTTCTCCAGGGATACAGCGTTACCTCGGCTGGTGGCCCTAAGAGCCCCTGAGAGCAAAACTGACTTGGTTCTTGATCCTAGCAACTTGTGACATGTGTGCCAGGAATGTCATGAGAGGAGCTGTAATAAGCTATCCAAAGTGATCGTCCCTCAAACGAGAGTCACTGCAGCCAAATTAGTGTGGATGAAAGGCACAGGGTGCAGGCCCTTCTCTACCTGGAGGAGGAGGGAGGAAAAGTGATTACCCAATAGGTTTTAGGCTTTAATTGATTTGTATTTTTCCAGACTGCTAAAGAAGATTAAATTATGGTATGAAAAGCGCCTAAGGCTCAAAATAAATGAGGAGAAAGGCAAATCATTTCAGAAATGTCCAGGAAGCAAGCTGAACCTCTCCAGTGCAAATTGCAGGCTTGGTGGTTGTGTTCTTTGCTCAGGGGGAGGCAGCTTCCTTTTCTTCTCCCGCTGTCTTTGCAGTGGGTTTGACAGGCCTACCAAGGTGTGCACACTTTGAGGATCAGTTTGGGGGGAGGAGGCAGCACTACTGAGGGCATGTCATTCGCCATTGGAGGGCATGTCTCTGGGGCTAGGGGTGGAGTCGGGACACCTAGGTCTAGCCCTGGCTCTGCCTTTGATGTAGCCCGCGACCCTGACCAACATTTTTACCCTTTCTGGGCCTCAGTTTATCCATCTGTAAAATGAGGGAGTTTGGATTAGAAGCTCTTCCAGGGGCCGTCTGATTCTAATGCTCACCCATCAACTACTGATGAGGAAAGAGGCCCAGAAAGGGGAAAGGACTTGCCCAAAGTCACCCAGCCAACTACTCTTCACCTTTGCAATCTTCCGATTTCTCATCTGTAAGATGAGAATGCAGGTGCCTATTTCCCAGGGCTGTCGCAAAGATTCAATGGGATAACGCTCCTAACGTAGCGCCGGTGTATTGTGCGCTGACTGCGTGCGGGTTACTGTCTAATTCTTCAGTACATTAGCTCCTGGAAGCCTTCAATACCCCCCACTTCCCAGGGGAGGAGCGTGAGGCACGGAGCAAGTAAAGTTTGCAAGCTTAGCAGCGAGTGAGAGGCGAAGCCAGGATTTGAACTTTGGGGTGTCTGGGTCGACCGCGCGGTACCCCTCTCCACAATGTGCACAGACGACAGTTTTGTGGACGGCACCCAGTGAGAGCTCGACAGTGGTAGCTGCCCCTGCTAATGACAACAGTCAAGGGCCAGAGCTCCCGGTTCAGTGCCGCCTCCAAGCCCGGGCTGCCCCCGCGCCACTGGGAATTCACACGACTCGCACGGCTCCTTCCCCATCGCGTCCCACCCGGTGGCCCCCGCGCAGTCCCCAGCCTCCGCCGCCCCCCGTTTTCGGCTGGGGGTTCCAGCCCTCTTTACCCGTGCTCGTCCCAGAGCCGCCTTCGCCTCAGCAGAGCGCCCCAAAGCTGCAGTGACTCGGTGGGTGTCTGGGGCCCCGCAGGGGCGGGGAGGCCCTTCCCAGGACTTGGGAGGCGGGGCGGGGCCTGATTGTTCCCGCCGGTGCCATGGCAACCGGGTCACGTGGCCGCCCAGCTGCCGGACCCTCGGCCCTCGCCCGCCTCGGGGACGCCCCTCCCTCTTCACGCATCTTCCCTCCCCCACGTCTATTCCAGCGTCTTCATTTTAAAGATGGGGAAACTGAGGTCCAGAGAGCAGAGCCAGGGCTGGTCCTCGAAGCCTGGGAGCGTGGCGGAACCAGAAGCAGGACCCTCCGGGGTGGTGTCAGGGGTCTGCGCACAGGGGGACCCTTCCAGGGGGCACGGCTGGGAGCGACCCGAGGGCGACCCCCGCTGAGATGCGCGGTTGGTTGGGGACAGCGAGGCCGGGGTGGGGGAGGACTTGCCCGAGGCCGCCGGGCGCGTCTGCCGAGGAGGTCGGGGCGGGTAAGCGAGGCTGGGGACCCGCTGGGGACCCGCTGA
>NW_007726287.1:648129-650140 GCF_000696425.1 Galeopterus variegatus | reverse complement strand
CGGCTCCGTCGGGGGAGCCTCCACGGCGGTGTCGGGGTGCGCGGCGAGGACCCGCAGCTGGGAATCGGGGTGTCTGAGCCCTGGGTCTCTGTGACCCCCAAGGGGTCCTCGAGCTGAAGACGCCTCGACCGGCCCCGGGGCGGGGGTTGGGGGGTGGTGCGGAAACGGCACAGGCTACCCGGGCCACCCTGTCGCCGGCTGGCCCGAGGGTCTCGAACAAGCCCCTTCCTTTTGTCATTTCCCCATTTGTGGAAAGCCGGTTGTAGGACTGGCCTCCAAGGGACTCTTGCGGCAGTGACAATTCCGAGTCTCTGGGAACTGTGGGGGGCCTCAGCACAGGTCCTGAGCTGCGGGCAGCCAGAGTTCGAGGTGGCATCACAGCCTCTGAGATGGTCGCCCACGTGGGCCACAGAGTCTTCCCCCCCAGCCCCTCCTCCTCAGGGCCAGGTGTCCCTGCAGCCCCGAAACTCTCATTCTGGGTTCCAGGCCTGACTGTCCCCCAGTTCACTGTGTGACCTTAGGCAAAGCCCTGCCGTCCTGGTTGTGCCTCAGTTTTCCCTTCTGCACCTCACGGAGGCAAAGACTTTTCGGACCTGGACTGGAAGAACTCTCAGCCACTCAAGGGTTCTGAGGGCCAACGGGAAGCTGAAGCTCAGTTTCCAGAACATGTTTGCTTCTCAGGTACACCCGGTCTCCAGAGGCACAGCCATGGTAACACCTGTGGTCACATGAGCCTCAGACCTGCTCACTGGGGAGCTGAGCTCAGACTAGGAAACCCAAGTCCATCTCTCCAGCAAACGTGTTTCCTTTGGAAAGTGTTAACTGATGGAGAGAGAGAGAAAATTCTGAAACTGCTTGAGTGGCCAATCACAAATAAAGTAGCTAGCTGAGTGCGAAGTTGGCAGGATGGGGGAAGCGCCTGGGGACACATGGTCCGCCCTAGAGAACCTGGCGTGTCTTCCACAGCGACTGTCAGGAGAGCTGTCCAAGGAAGCCTGTAGTCCAGTATTTCCAGTCCTTAGTCATCTAGGTATTCACCCATGCTTTTGACCATTTCCATTTTTTTACATTGATTTTAAAATAATTTTAGACTCACAGGAAGTTACAAAAGTAGTATGGAGTACCTTTGGTCTACGCTTCTGCCAGCTTCCCCCAGTGACAACATCTAACATAACTGTAGTACATCGTCGAAGCCAGGAAACTGACACTCACACAGTACTGTGGACTGTAAGCCTTATTGGGATTTCATCCATTTTTACCTGCACTCATTTTTTTGTTGTTGCGTGTACTGTTCTAGGAAATTTTTTCACATGTAAAGATTCATAAATCACTACCACATTTCCATTTTAACATAATCATTTCTTGGATCAACTCACTTTTAAAAATCAAGAAACTTCTTTTGCCCCATCTTAAGCAGAATCCTTGAAAATTATAGCTTTGATGCACTTATTTTTCTGATACACATTAAATTTGAAACTATTTTAAAATGAAGTTAAAAAAATTCATGTGTGAACTGTCTAAAATCATCTTGCGCTGTCACACCAATGATATGCAAACACGGATTTAGTTTAGTTGTGCCATTGCACAGGTGGGGAAGCCGAGGCCCAGAGAAGGGAGGAGACTTGCTGGTGAGATGCGGAGCAGGACCTCGCACAGTTCAGTGCTCTTTGTACTGCCCCACACTCCCTCCCTTCGTCCCCAGAGGGTCAAAGCCCCTCCCTGCTGGTCCCTAGGGCAGAAGGACCCCTTGATGCACTAGCCCCGCTCCTATCAGCCACCCAGTTCATTTCTGTGCCATTTGGTCTGCAGCCCTGGAAGCTGCTTTTTCTTGATATGTTTGCTCATTTGGATTAAATGGCCAGAATATCCCAGGACTATTTAGATATTTGGCTGGTAAATATTCTTTCCCACTCTGGTGGGACACAGATAGTGATGGCCGTGTGCACCAGCAAACCTGCGCATTGGGCACCTACTGTGATTGTGCCAGGCACTAGGGTGCCAGGGGGTCCAG
>NW_007726287.1:640486-647681 GCF_000696425.1 Galeopterus variegatus | reverse complement strand
GGGACGCACTGGAGAGGGGACTGTGGGGGCATACTGCAGGAGATTTACCTAGTGCCCATGCTAAGGAAGGTGTGTTCCCATTGAGACCTGAGGACTGAGTAGGAGTTAGCCAGGTCGAGAAAGAGGAAGAAGCATTCCAAGCTGAGGGAACAGCACTTGCTAAGGCTGAGGGGGAATGAGGGTGTGTAGGAACCGAGAGAAAGCTTGCATGGGAAGCACAGAGGGACGCAGGAGACACGGCCGGGGACTGCCTTCTCTGTGCTGGGGCGCTGTCCCTCCAGCTCTGCCTGCAGGTGCCTCCCCAGCAGCACACGGCCCCTCCCATGCCTCTGCTCACAGGGCCCAAGCAGATGCCAGCTGGGGCAGGGGCTGGGTCTCGTGCTGAAGCTGTGTTTGGTGGGGTGCAGTGAAGAGAGCAGGCCCCATAGCTGGCATCCATGGTGACCAGGGTTGCCCTGCAGGTGTTAACCACCTGGATGTCTGCCCTGTGCCCACAGACCATGCTGGAGCAACTCCTGATCCACCAGCCCAAGGACCCCATCCCCTTCATGATTGAGCACTTGCATCAGAACAACGATCATGGTGAGTACTCGGGCGGGTTTCCTCCTCCAGGGACCTTACCGCGCCCTGGGCACAGCTGGGAACCACCCTGACCTACCTGTGTCTGTAGGGGGTCAGAATGAGGTGGAGAAGGGTTTTGATAACATGGAGTGGTGTTTAATTGAAATTGCCTAATTTCTTTTGGAGCACAACTAATAAAAAATTCTCTTGCCAAGTTATTAAAATGAAAACCTCAGAATGGCCCATGGTATCAATTATTAATGCTTTTGCCTGCCCTAGCTGATGTCGCCTGTTGGGTTTAAGCTCTCTGATCACTCCGCTTGTCAGGTGTAAATTTGGTTTCTCGTCTACCTAGACAGGCAAACACTTGGGTTTTTCTGATGGTCTTGTGATTGGCGCCTGTTAATGAGTTCCAGAGCTCCCCAAACCTCAGCCCGCGTGCAGGTTGGCAGACCCAAGGCCAAAGCACAGAACCGGGGAGGTGGGTGGCACTCAGGCAAAGAAAGCCCCTCACTCCATCCCACAGTTTGTGAAGTGGGGGGTCATTCCCATGCAGTGTGAGCTTCAGGGAGAACTGGCGTCTGGGAGCTTTAATGTTTCTTTCATTGGAGCGGTGGGCACTTAGAAGGAGCTACTGGCACGCCAGTGAAATTAGCACCTGGTGCATCTGAGAAGGAAGAAGACCTGAGATGCCCCGTGGTGGGGTTCAGAAGGCCCAAGGTGAGAAATGCTTCTAAGTAGTTTTTTAAAAGTGAGAGGAGGCTCCAAACACGCAGATGCACCCGGCTCATGGCCCTTTTCCAGTGCCATGCACGCAGGTCCTGGTGCAGTCCCAGGCTTGGCTGTGCAGCTTCAGAATAAGGAGCTTCTTGGGTCCCAATGTCATGACAAAAGCTAAGCAGGAGGCTCAAAGGGAGCCCCAACAGTGCCCTTTTCTGAGCCTCTAGTTAGGCACGAGTGGCCGATTGTCTAGGCATCCCCTTGTTCAGCTGACATTGGCTGAGAGCCTATATAACCCAGGTGGAGAGAGAGCCCTGATGGGGCAGCCCAGGAGAACCTCCTTCTCGAGCTGTTCAGCTTGCCGTCTCCCCAGCCACACCGTTCCCGGGGCGGTGTACTTTGCCTTGCAGACTCTGCTAGGAGGCCTCCGTCCTCTAGGTGGCTGTGTATTATGCGGCGCAGGTGGGAGGTTCTGCTTCAGAATTCACCTGCTATGCAGGGTGGGTGTTAAGCCCACTCTTCTCTCTTGGCAGTCCTTCCTGCTGCAGACTGAGGTGCACCCCCCACCCCCAGGCTCACCTACGGCTCGTTTGCCCATGGAAGACGTTTCTACATCCCCCGACCCTGACCCCCGTCCCACCGAGGCTGAGCGGGAGCTGGGAGCTGGGGCGTTGCTCAGCTCTGATATTTGAGGCTGCAGGCAGCCCCTGCAGCCCCTGCTCCACTCACTCATGCTGCTGCCACCCCAAAATAAAGCACAGCAAGGGAAATAATCATAATAAATAAAGCACAGCACAGGGAAGGGAGCTCATAGCAAAGGGAAATGACAGGAAATGCCAAGTCAAAGGTCAAAGTTAAAGTAAAAGCAGAGCAGAAAAGCGGAACAGGAGTGGAGCGAAAGCTGAGTGAGAAGATCACAAAGTGAGAAGTGCCGGCTTGTGGCTCACTTGGGAGAGTGCGGTGCTGATAACACCAAGGCCACAGGTTTGGATCCTACATAGGGATGGCCGGTTGGCTCACTGGCTGAGCCTGGTGCTGACAAAGTGAGGTGAGGCGAGGGTCCACGTGGGTCGCCCCCCATCCCTCCGGCCACCGCTGCCAGGACCCTTTGGCTCATTGTTTTCAACGTTACCTAATTAAATGTAAAGAGACTGTGAGAGATTCTTGCTTTCTCTTGGCCTCAGTTTCCTCATTTGTAAAATGGGCATGTTTGGTTAACCCAGATGGAGAGGCCTGCTCAGTGGCAGCTGCTCAGTGGCGGCTGCTGACAGAATGACAAGCACTGGTGCTCCCACTGCCTGGGAGGGGGGCCGTGTTGAGTTTCCACTTGTGGAAATGTTGAAGAGATTTTCTTAAATTAAAAATCGTGCTTGATGATAGTATAACCATTTGAACTCAGATCGATGGGGCTGTCCCGGCACTTTCCGCTACTGGTTTGAAAAGCCTGCTTGGGGTGAATGTTCCATGCTCTGTGTTCCTAAACCATTAACCTCGAGGTTTGGCGAGGCCCCTGGCCTACAAATCCAAGAGCCTGAAGTTTGAGGCAGATTCCATCTTTTCTCCGTGTTTTGATCTTGCTCCTCTGTGTACGATTTAATTCTCAGTGTTGAACTATCCACTTCATGAGGATTCTTAAGTTCAAACATCATCTTTCTGGTTTGGATGCAAAGCAGCTGATGCTGGCTGGACGGCCACCTCCACGGCCACCTCCACCACTGCCAGGGCCACTCTCCATTCACTCGTGGGCTGCCCTGCAGGGAGCCTTTACTCCTTTCTGCATGTTATACCAGTGAAGCAAAAACGTGGGGGGAGGAGGAGCGGCAGGGGACACGACCTTGCTTTTGTGACTTTCCCAGGAGTGGGGAGAAGCCTGGATTCAGTTTAACCCAATCCTTACATGTTCTAGAAGAGTGTAGGAGGCTCGGAGAGGTCCCATGGCATCCAACAAGCTTTTCTGTCCCACTAGGCTAGTGGGTCAGATTGTCGTGCCTCCTCCCAGCCTCAACCCTCTGCTCACTGGGCATGGCGTTAACTGCGACACACAGTGACATAGCCAGTGACTGGAGCAGAGGGAGGGAGGGCTCCGGACTCTTCCCGGTGAGCATGCCCATGAGGGAACGAAGGGAGCCACAGTGCATGGGCTGGCAGCCCCTTCGCCGCGAGAAAAGCAGATTTAGTACAAAGTGAGCATTTACAGTAGCCCTGGGCAATATTAAAGCAGGCGATGGTGTATATAATGGTATGTTTCGTTTTTTATCAAACGTTTGTCCAAGAAAGCAGTGTATTAGAGCTCCAATACCTAAGGGTTTTCTTGTGAATTTTAAATCATGCTCCTAGTTAAACCTCAAAAGGATCTGTGGATGGAAAGGTTTTTTGATTTCCTTTGAAGTGGTTGGAAGAAGTTGATTACTCTTGGCAGTCAGCAGCCTTTTATGACACTGTTTATAAATAATTACTCATGAGCAGGGCTGGAGTTTCAAGGTGTTAGATTTTAAGAAACTGAAATTAATCACATAAATGTGTGCGAGAAATTAGGTGGGGAGAGAGACCGTGGATGTTGCCGTTTTAAAGTATTTTCATAGATGTGTACAATTTGGGTGCCACTTACAGGAACCTGGGAGGGGAGGGCTTCCCCTCCAGCCTTTCAGCCAAGAACTTTTTTTAAGATATGAACGTGCAACTTGGGAGTCAGGCCCGTTCCCAAAATGCCCCTATCAAGATGCATCTTCTGTCTCAGCCTCCTCAAGCCCTGAGCCTGTTGGGTCTGGCCCACGTCCCAAGGAACTTCAGTGGAGGCCTGTGGTGGGAGCCCTGGAGAGGCAGCAGAGTGACAGGTGTACCAGCAGGCCCGTGGTCCCCTGCTGCTCCCTTACCTTGACTTTGGCCAAGTGGGCATCCTCCCTTGGTCCAAGTGAACCCTCTACTTCATGGCCCCTCCCTCCCAAACCTTGCATGGCACCCAGCTCCCATCCCACATCATCCTCTGATGACCAAGTGTCTCCCAAACTACCTCATTTCCAGACTTGTCCTGCAAGCCATGTTTTTCACCTGTATGGCTTCTCTGTCCCAGGTGGATGGCCCTAGAAGGCCTTGCTCCAGGTTACAGACCTAGAGCAGAGAATGGGCCACTGAATCCCTGCTCTGGCTTCCACCCCAGAAGCTAAAAATACCTTCCTGTCTTCCACAATGGCCAAGGCCTGGGCCTGCTACCTGAGCTTCACCGGTCAGGTGAGCCTAGACTCTGGATCATTGTCGAGGAGGTGCTCTCCCTGGGGGTGCTCAGGGCCTAGTTTCTGGGTGGCAGTGGTGGTGTGGCTGGTGGCTGCCCAACAGCCCACATCTATCAGCAGCGTCATGGGCACAGGCTGCGCTGTCTGGAGCCTGCTATGGCAGTGCTGTTCCTCTAAACCACCAAGTGGTCCTAACTGGAGCATCATTCCTGGTGAGGTAGCCCTGGGCCTGGCTTCCCAGCCTGTGGGATTATGTGTGCCATGCTGGCCTTTGAATAAACCCCTTCTCGACTCGGCTGCATTGGGTTGCTGTGGCTTATACTTGAGAATGCTGCCTGGCAGAGGGAGCCCTTTGTAAGGCAGTAGCGATGGTGGTGACAAAGGTGACAAACCCTCAGTGACCACAGAAAGAGATGGGGACAGCCAAGGAAGCCGCCCCTGGAGGCTGCCGCAGGTGCAGCTGTGTGGGTGGCTCCTCGCAGTTCTGCCAGCCGTGGGGATGGTAAAGGAGGAGAGACACTGTCCCCTCCCTCAGGGAGCCTGCTGTTCCATGGGGGACAGTGGTACCACTGGCTTCTTGGCAGTGGCATTACTTCCCGAGGTGGAAGGCAAACACAGCAGCCACTTGATCGTGATCCTCCAAGGCGGGCAAGAGCAAGAATCTCAGAGGAGGCGGAGATGGGCACCTGGGGCGGCTGCTGGGGGGCTGGGGTGAGGACATTCCTGACTGGGAAATGACAAGTGCCAAGACAGGAATGTGGAAGGAACATCTACAGGAAGAATGAGAAACTCCCAGGCTTCTCACATCGAGGGAGAGGATTGTTCAGGCCTCCCAGGTGATTCTCTGGATCCCCAGCTAATCGAGGCTCTGGAGGGCAATGTTGTTAGGGTGACCAGGACATCCCAGCCTTCTGTGCAGGCCCTGCTCCTTAGGGTCCAAGGGAACTAAAGGGACACAGAGACCTTGAGCCAGAAGAATATTGGGAGCTGTGTCCATCACACTGTGGTGGGCTGGAAGCACCCCAGCCCGAGCCTGACTTGGAGAGAGAAGTGTCTGGAACAGCTTACCAAGCTGGCGCATCCCAGCGTTTCCCTGGCAGTAGCCCACGCTGCTGCCTTATGCAGGGCCTCCTGCCTCCAACATCCCTTGGCTCACATCACAGCAGCAGGAAGGGCTGTGGGCTTCAAAGAAGCAAGTTTCCTATATTTCACATGTCACACATTTGCAAAATGAACCACATTTGCAAATGTGCAGAAATGAAGAACACAACAGGAGTTTCTAAAGCAAGTGCTTAGGAACACACGTAAAAACCAAAGGAGCAGCGGAAAGCCTGGATGCGTGTGCCTGACGCTTCATGCCCTTGAGGAGAGAGCAGTTCCCTTGCCAGAGACGGGGGCAGAGGATGACCGACTCATCCTCTTTATCGTGGGTTCATCTGTCCAGTCACCACCTCCTGCTTCCTTCCTTTTAACCCAAGTGCACACGCCTTTCAGCACCTTTCTTTCGATGGTAATCTCTTTGCTGATCACCAGCCCCTGCTCAATAGTCTGGTAGATGCTTTAGGAATCGCGCAGGGCCACGAACATTCCAGAACTGAGACTATAACCACAAAACAAGCTGCCAGTTTTTTTCATTTGCATAGAAATGACATGTTTGAAAACAAAGCCTTTCCTATCTTGGGTTTTATAAATCTGGCCCATACACTCCAGGCTTTTCCCTGTCATTTCCTTCTGTAAAATGATGGGAATACCATTTGCTAAGTAAAAAGGCATAAATATAAACAAAAGCTTTGAAGGTCAATTTACATAAAATACAGCCTTATTTGAGAGAGCGTCCCTGAGACAAAGTCCCTGTTTAAAATGCTTTATGGTGTTTGAAATCCCAATTGTTCTTGATATTTATTAGTTTGGCGAACAAGTTATTATGTCCATGTCCCCTTGGAGATAGAAAAATAAACCATCTCAGTGATCACTTACCTCTCTAAACACTGAGAATATGTTCTATGGCAAGAGCATCTCACAGCCTCTGGTTACAAATGGCCGTGTCAGTGTCAGAAAATGAAATCTAGGGAGAAGAGAAATAAGTACACCTGGAATGCCATAGACGTGGGAGGCTGCTTTATCATCCCGAGTGGTGACATTCAAATCTTTTTATTCCACAGTGCCGAAGATTGTAATATTAGGTCCACCTGCCTCGGGGAAAACAACTATTGTAAGTGTATGATATTAAGTGTTGTGATGCTGTAATATCTCATTTATCCTCCAGAGCTGGAATGAGACTGTGCCACAGTGAATTTTCAGCATGACTGAAATTGAGATTCTGGTACAGAATCTTAAGATTCATTCTTAAAATGTTAATTATGAACTATTTCAAACAATCGGAAAAGCACAGAAACTATATCATAGATATTCATGTACCCAACTCCCAGATTTTACACAAATTTCTCACTTTGCCATGTTTGTTTTGTTGGCTCTCTCTCCACTTTAAAAAAGATACAACTTGGGGCCGGCCCGGTGGCGCACTGGATAAGTGCGCCGCTTGGGAAGCGCTGTGGCGCTCCCGCCCAAGGGTTCGGATCCCACATACAGACCGGTTCCCGCTCACTGGCTGAGCGAGGCGCGGGAGCAGCACCCAGGTTTGCAATCCCGTTGCCGGTCCCCGGTCCGGTACGGGGGCAACACTG
>NW_007726287.1:628752-640003 GCF_000696425.1 Galeopterus variegatus | reverse complement strand
AAAAAAAAAAAAAAAAAAAAAAAGAAAGAAACAACTTGAAGGATGCAAGAAATACCTTGGACTACCTTTCTTACCGTTTTTTATCTCTCCCTCCTTGGAGGCAACCCCTGTTCAGAAACTTGTGTTTTATTCTGTCTGTGGCTTCAATCTTTAAGGTCAATCTTTTAAGTGCCAAAAACGTGTTAAAATCGTAATCATCTGAGATGGAACTCTTTCTGCTTTTTACAAGCCTGGCTAGCAAACATCAGTGACCCCTTCCTCAGTGACTAAGCCACCGCTGTGGGCACTCACCGCAGGTTGGTCTGGCGGGGGAGGCTGCTCTTCCAATAACTGGGAGCTTGCTTCATTCTGCCAAGGAATGAAGACAGCCGACCCTTGCACAAAACAACTTGCATCTGCTATGCTTTGGGAGTTAGCATAGCTGTTCTATGCATCTGTCATCTATCTGTCCATCCATCCTTCTGTCTGTCCATTTCATTCCTCAGTAGCAGGCTGTCAGCTTCCACTCCCTTCTGCAGCCAACCCACCCGAATCCAACCACTCTCACCGTTTTACTGTTAGAAACTGGGGCTTCCAGGCCTGCCAACTATCCGCATTACCAGGTGCCTTGGAAAATGCGGATTCCTGGACTCCCCACCAGACTGACCTCATCAGAATCTTCTGGGGTTGGGCCTAGCAAATGAGTTGCAAAATGCTCCCCAGGTGATTCTGACGTGGGGAGCTAGGGTAACAGATTCTGCATTCAGACAATCAAGCTTACCAAGAACTGTTTTCAGGAAGAGTCTGGTCGCTCAGTGTGATAAAGGGCCTTTGTCTTCGACATTTGACACTCTGGGGCCATCTGTGCTTCCTTCCGCTTCTAGCGCTTCCCTGCCCACTGGTAGGAATTTGCTGGGTGGAGCAGATTCAGAGCACAGAGACCAGCCTTGGTCAAGCCTCGGCGTGGCCGAGGCGATGGAGCTTGTCCTCCTTGGTAGGTCAGGCACTGACCCCGCTCAGCTGCTGTTTCAGCTACAAGCCTTTTGTTTGGCTACTGGGCTTTTGCCATGTTAAGATGGTATATAGTGAAATCCAAACAGGGCTCTTTCCTGATATTGTCACTGCTGTTTCCCAGCAGAAGGAACAGAGTTAAGGTTCACACCAACCTGGGGGACCTGGAAGGGCCTTCAGAGTCATCCCATGCTAAGATGGTCATAAGCATAATTTTGGTGTTAAGAACATTTCATTGCATTATTAGTCCTTAAATCTTATTCGTCCCTTGTTGACCAGAATATATCATCTCCCAATCTTTAAGAACAAATGAACATTGAGTGTAGGTTGTGACCCATAATAGGTCTTGTCCTCACACTTCCTGTTCTAAACCCTCCTTGAGTTAAAAACTGTGCACAGAGCTTGAAAGGTGCGCTAGGGGCAGCTAAAGCACAGCCTGCATGTAGGTTTTCCAGTCCATTTAGAGCCAATGGCTGGTTGAGGAAGAGATGGCACAAGGCAGAATTCTTAGGCCAGGAGGGACTTCATGGGCTTGTCTCCCTTGGTGGCCTTCCTCCAGCCAGAAATATGTATCTTCCCTGCAGCCAACGTTTTTCTAGTAGAATATGGAAGGACCTGGGCATTTTAAGGAAGTTATTCTTAATGTATTTGTTGTTTTTACTAAAATTTTCTTCTCTTTCCTTTCTTCAGGCAATGTGGCTTTGCAAACATCTAAACAGCAATCTCCTCACCATGGAAAACTTGGTAGCAAGAGGATTTTCCCAGGTGACTGCCGAAGCCAGAAAGCATTATCAGAGAGTCAAGGTAGGAATGGCCCTGGGGACAGGGCTGGGGACAGAATGATGGTGCTTCCCAAGCCCACCCCCGGCCCCCCTCGCTACTCACATGGCTGGTTTCCATTTCCTTTTGGGTTAAGTGAAGGAAAATGCTGGGGCAGAATGAGAAACAGGCGGGATGTGATGGAAGGAAGGAGAGAATTCTTGACGAAGGCCCATATCCTGGTGGGTACCCGGGGGGAGGTTGGTGTGGTTGGAAAGGATTCTTACTAGCGTGAGGGAGGCTGTTCCGTCCCGATGGAGTGGTCCAGGCTTGCTCCTTTTCTTCTTAGGGTCAGCCAAATAGAGGGGGCAGAGGCAGGACCGTGGTCTCCTCCAGCAGGTGGCATTCCTGGTGGCCTCCACCAGGACGTGCAGGGCTGAGCTGGGCTGGGAGTTCGAAGGGCAGGTGTCGGGCTGTCTCCACAGTGGAAAGCCCCCCCAACCCCCGTGTGCTGCATCTGGGGGTTGTTTCCCTCCCACCCCCCAGGCTCCCTGTCCTGCCCTCTGGCCCCGCAGTTCCCATTGCTGGGGTCCCTCTAACACACATCTGTGGGGGCATCCCAGGAGGACTGGATGTTCTGTTTGGGTTTTTTTTGTTTTTGTTTTTGTTTTGTTTTGTTTTGTTTTGGTGGCTGGTGGGTATGGAGATCTGAACCCTTGACCTTGGTGTTATAACACTGAGATCTAACCAAGTGAGCTAACCGGCCAGCCTGGATGTTCTGTTTCTAAAATACCACCAGCCCTATATTTACAAATATCTTTTAAAGGGAGATATAGGGCTTGATCACTTTGTTTCTCTTCAGCACAAATAAAAACTCAAAATACTTCTTCAAAATTCCCTTTGGAGCATAGGCAGGGATGTGCCCCTCCGGGCGTTCTTCCCCGAGACCCAGGCTGTGTCTTGTTTGTGAGGGAGACCGCTGAGGGTGATGAGGGTGCTTGTGCTTGCTGAGCGCTCAGTGCCTACAGGGCACGTGCCAGGCCTCCCTGCTTCTAAATCCTGAGGCCGACAGNTCTTCAGGCAATGTGGCTTTGCAAACATCTAAACAGCAATCTCCTCACCATGGAAAACTTGGTAGCAAGAGGATTTTCCCAGGTGACTGCCGAAGCCAGAAAGCATTATCAGAGAGTCAAGGTAGGAATGGCCCTGGGGACAGGGCTGGGGACAGAATGATGGTGCTTCCCAAGCCCACCCCCGGCCCCCCTCGCTACTCACATGGCTGGTTTCCATTTCCTTTTGGGTTAAGTGAAGGAAAATGCTGGGGCAGAATGAGAAACAGGCGGGATGTGATGGAAGGAAGGAGAGAATTCTTGACGAAGGCCCATATCCTGGTGGGTACCCGGGGGGAGGTTGGTGTGGTTGGAAAGGATTCTTACTAGAGTGAGGGAGGCTGTTCCGTCCCGATGGAGTGGTCCAGGCTTGCTCCTTTTCTTCTTAGGGTCAGCCAAATAGAGGGGGCGGAGGCAGGACCGTGGTCTCCTCCAGCAGGTGGCATTCCTGGTGGCCTCCACCAGGACGTGCAGGGCTGAGCTGGGCTGGGAGTTCGAAGGGCAGGTGTCGGGCTGTCTCCACAGTGGAAAGCCCCCCCAACCTCCATGTGCTGCATCTGGGGGTTGTTTCCCTCCCACCCCCCAACCAGGACGTGCAGGGCTGAGCTGGGCTGGGAGTTCGAAGGGCAGGTGTCGGGCTGTCTCCACAGTGGAAAGCCCCCCCAACCCCCGTGTGCTGCATCTGGGGGTTGTTTCCCTCCCACCCCCCAGGCTCCCTGTCCTGCCCGGCTCCCTGTCCTGCCCTCTGGCCCCGCAGTTCCCATTGCTGGGGTCCCTCTAACACACATCTGTGAGGGCATCCCAGGAGGACTGGATGTTCTGTTTGGGTTTTTTTGTTTTGTTTTTTTTTTTTTTTTGGTGGCTGGCGGGTGTGGAGATCTGAACCCTTGACCTTGGTGTTATAACACTGAGATCTAACCAAGTGAGTAACCGGCCAGCCTGGATGTTCTGTTTCTAAAATACCACCAGCCCTATATTTGCAAATATCTTTTAAAGGGAGATATAGGGCTTGATCACTTTGTTTCTCTTCAGCACAAATAAAAACTCAAAATACTTCTTCAAAATTCCCTTTGGAGCATAGGCAGGGATGTGCCCCTCCGGGCGTTCTTCCCCGAGACCCAGGCTGTGTCTTGTTTGTGAGGGAGACCGCTGAGGGTGATGAGGGTGCTTGTGCTTGCTGAGCGCTCAGTGCCTACAGGGCACGTGCCAGGCCTCCCTGCTTCTAAATCCTGAGGCCGACAGACAGAGCCAAGGCCTGTTGATTGAGGCTGAGGCATGTCCATTGCTTAAATGCCGGAGCACAAGTGTCCAGCACACACATCAACTGACAAGTTCATTGCCGGGCAGATCCAGGAGACAGAAACACACATGACATCTGATGGCACCTTCAAACATTTGAACTTCCGTCACTCACATGTCAAAGAAAGCTTTTTTCCCCAACAGTACAGATGATAAAGATAATTACCCAACTTGACAAAAGTTGAGGGTGGTGGTGAAAGAGTTTTTGAACTTCCGTCACTCACATGTCAAAGAAAGCTTTTTTCCCCAACAGTACAGATGATAAAGGTAATTACCCAACTTGACAAAAGTTGAGGGTGGTGGTGAAAGAGTTCAGGGCATGATCCACTGGGGTGGGGTGGGGACTCTGGTGCCCCCTGCCCTGGTGCCCTGACCACGAGCTGGGTGAGAACTCGGGGTGTCCCTCCAGTCTCCCTAGAGACTGGGGCTGAGGGCTGGTTGCATTCCGTCTGTGTCTTCATCCAGTGGGCAAGGTCTTTACCACAGGCTTGTGAGGCTCCTGCTCCTCCAAGAAATTGAGAGTGAGTTTCCAGGCCTGTGGGCCACCAGTGAATGGTGGCTGGCAGGACGAGTCTCATGGCCAGACCTTGGTCTCAAGCAGCAGGAATCCACCAGGCTGCCCAGGGCAGAAAGAGGACCTGAACGGGGACACAGTGACCCCAGGGACCTAGACAGAGGAAGCACCCAGCTGTTTGGCTCAGCAGCCAGAGATCGGCAGCCACCCCTGTCCTCTCTGCACCTCGGGACACTTCATCATCATCTCCATCCTCCCTGCAGTTTCCTCTTCCTCCTCTCTTCCGTGTTGGCATGTTCCTGGCTCGTGTGTCTTCAGTTCAAACCACCTATAGAGGCAGCTCAGGGTTAAAGTCTCAGGAAAGGAGATCTTCCCAGGCCAGCTGGTCAGGGGTGCAGAGGGGGCTGGGCGAGAATGTGGCTGTGAGGGCCCCTGGTAGGGGTAAGGCAGTGCTCAGAGAGGAGGGGCAGGACTGAGGCGACTCCCAGCCCCAAGTCTGCCTGTGACAACAACTTGATGGGGAAGGAAAGCCTCACTCAGCAAGGTTAGCCTTCCATGAGGTGGCGTCCACTGATCCACTCCCACAGTCTTGCAGGAGTCGGATCGTGTGGTTACAGCCTGGGGGGGACACCAGCTTTTGGGGGTGGGAGTACGGTTTTAGAAAGAAAGTGGTTATCTCATTCTCTGCAGAAGACAAGACTGTTGGGCTGGGGGAGGTAGGCTTATTTCTAGGCTAAAGATGCTTTTATTGGGTTCATAAAATTCAACAGAGAAGAGGGAGTTTAAGGAAATTCCTCCTGGGTTTCATTACACTAATTATCAACATATTTCAGACCACATCCTTGAAGTGCTTTCAAGGGTGTCTTGTTGGGGTTTCTTGGTTCAGAAGCATGGGTGGAGGGAGATGAAAGGCAAGGACGTCAGGCCTAATCAAGGAGTAAAAGGTTCTGAAGAGCTGAAATGGGTGCGTGTCGGGGCTCGGCTGCGCGTGGCCTTGTCTACAGACGGCCGCCTGCCAGGCCAGGCCTCTCATTAAATTGTGTGCTGATTTAAAGTCTTTACGGCTAGTTTTGCAAGTAGTGATAATACCTTCAAACACTTCATTTTCTTCTGCTAATTTTGGCTCTGCCCTATTAACCAATACATCCCCATTTTAGGCATTTCCAAATGGTTTCCAAAATACTTCCAAATTACCTAGTATATGTCAAGCGCTATTTTGCAGTGCCAGGGGAGTGCCAACAGTGAATTCCTTCTCTTTGTCCCTGCGAGCTTCCAGCCAGTGGGGAAACCGAGGGTACGGTAAGACTAAGCCCAAGGCAGGATCTGGGAGCCAGGAAGCCTCATTCAATCAATTAATTGAATTGGCTTGGTTGACTGATTCATTTCCAAATTCATTTAGATTAATTCTGAGCTGTAGGCTGGGAAGGGGGTACAGGCTGCAAGATTTAGGGGCCCCGTGGAGCCCTAACCACAGTCACACGGAGCAAAACCTTCCTAAAGGGCATAACTTTTTTTTTTTTTGTCTTTTTCCGTGTCCGGCAACGGGATCGCAACCCTCGATGTTGCCCCCGCGCCTCGCTCAGCCAGTGAGCGGGAACCGGTCTGTATGTTGGATCCGAACCCTCGGCGGGAGCGCCGCCGCGCTTCCCAAGTGGCGCACTGTAGCAGTGTGCCACCGGGCCGGCCCTAAAGGGCATAACTTTGATGATCGAAAGGAGAGCCTGGAATCAGACAAAGTGTCAGGAAACCCACAGGCGCAGGGATGCCCCTCAGGATACTGGGGATTCAAGGCGACCAGGGATTGGAAACAGCTTTTTTGTTTGTTCGTCTGTAACTGTTTATTATGAAATATTGTAAAACTATCCAGAAGCCGTGAGAATGGCATGAGAACCCCCACGGACCCCTCCCGCCTCAGCTGCTGAGTTCACGACGGTGTAGTTTCACGCTGTGCCCACACCTACCCCCTGCTCCTGGATGATGTGAAAGCAAACCCAGACAGCTTTTCATTTCATCCACAGATGTTTTAGTCTATACCTACTGAGAGACTGAATGCACAAGTGGACAGTGGCCAGACTATACATAAAAATAGAACTCTGACCCACAATCCGCAGCAACTGGCCCAGGAAACCAACCCATCACCCACAATAACCAGCCCAGGAAGCCAGCCTACTGTGTAGTCAGACTCGGAGGACATCAGACTGCTGTCTCCACCAGCAATGCAGGAAGCTGGACAATATCCCCTGTAACAATCAGCCCCAGCCAGCCAGGACTTGATTAATAACTGACAGCTTCCTTAATTTTTATCTCCACTTCCAGCTTAGGACCAGCCAGAGAAAGCCAAACATGCTCCCCGAACCATTCCCCTAGGCTGCCCTGCTCCTAGTGAGCCGCTTGCAGCCTCCATCAGGGCACACCTGGAGCCTTCCCTTTCCTCTTCTAGAAGCTTCCACACTCTTCTGCCTGCCTCTGAGTCTGCAGATGCAAATGATGGTGACCAACTCCCTGGACACAGCAAGCTCTGAATAGATTATTGCCTTTGCTTGCCTTATTTGGGTGGTCTTAGTTTATTTTCATACTCCAAAAGATAAGGGCTCTCTTTATTACACACACACACACACACACACACACACACAATCATATTTTCATACTCCAAAAGATAAGGGCTCTCTTTATTACACACACACACACACACACACACAATCACACACACACACACTATCACACCTAGACAACTCACCAATGATTTGGTCAGTATCCGGTCAGGGTTAAAAATCTCCTTGAGGAGACAGCTTTCTGGTGGCCCCTGGGCCGTCCCCCCTCTGGGGTGTGGACACCTCCTGCAGTGCACCATTCACAGCCCCTCACAGCTGATGCTTCGATCCATCAGACTCTTCTGGCTCAGAGCCGGAAGAGTCACTGCATGCTCTGATGGCTGCTGCTGCTGCCACCGGGCAACCCCACCCAAGGCCATTGGCTGGTGACCGGCACAGTGGTCAGTGTGGTTTGTTTAGATGCTGACTCCACAGATCTTCCTGGAGGAGGTCAGGGACCCACAGACACGTGAAAGCCACCAAGAGTCAAAATGACTCCAGTCCTCATGCTGAACACCATAAGAGGGCCATGGCTTCCAACAATACTGCTGAAGCCCCCATCTTTCCTTCTCGTTGCAGTGGCTGTAGCATCTTCTCCACAGCCCTGTCCCCCGCTCAAACACCCCTCGTGGGACCCCAGCCCAAGGCCACCCTGCTCCCTCTCCTACTCTTTATTAAGCTAGTTGAATTCATCTCTTTTGCTGAATCCTTTTCCTTCATGTGCTTTCCCTGGTCCTGTCTCTAAGCCCATAATCCAATTCACCATCACCAGCACCACAAAAAGGCTCAGGTGCAGGCCCTGGGGACGAGATGGGGAGCGAGGCTGGGGCTGAGTGAGGCCAGCCAGGAGCTCAGGGTGCAGAATTTCAGGAGGCCCCCACTCTCAGGTGCTGACCCTGTACGTGCATGAGCTTGAGATTCCTACTATAAAAAAAAACTTTATTACTGAAATCCCTGCAGAAAGAACATGTATTTGCAAATTTGCAGCTGCCTAATCCAGAGGTTCTCAGCCCTGGCAGCATATTAGAATCACCTGGTGCATGTTAAAAAAAAAAAAAAAAATCCATACCTGGGTCGCAAAGGATGCATTTAGTCCCAATCCCTAGGAGTAGTGCTATGCATTTGCATTTTTTAAAAAATGCTCCCAATTCTCCCCTGGGGCTCCTGGGGCCCCTGAGACCTCGGCTGGAGCAGAGGGCCCCAACCACCACCATCTGGGCAACCAGGCCTGGCCACCACAGAGCCAGATCCAAAAGCCCCCGGGGGCTCTGAGACGGGGAGCCAAGGGCCTTAGCCCTACCCGCCCCCCAACATCTCAGAGTGTAATCACTAGACAGGAGCATTTCTATGGGGTGTGTCACTCATCCGCTCATGTCCTTCACCCAGTTTCTGCTTAGATTTTTCTACCTCATTTTCAAGAGTTCTTTCACCATTAAGGATGTTAATGTTTGTGTTAAATTTGTTCCCTATTGACATAAAAATAAGAAAAATAAATAAATAAGATTTTATATTTAAAAAAATAAAAATAAAAAAACGCTCCCCAGGGAATTCTAACATCAGCCGGCTGCGAACCCACCAAGCAGCACCCCCCCTTTTCTCATTGCAATGATGACTTTTACAGCACAGTTACTACCAGGTCAAGGTGTCTTCAGAATCAACTGTTCAGTAAAGCAAAATAGCCTGTGTTTGTTGAATGAATAAATGACCCAATCTTTGAAGGCTGGTCAGACACCAAGAAGTAGGGACACCTTCCCAAGGCTGGGTTCTTCCAAACTTCAGTTTTCCATTCTGTTTAAAAATTTTAAATCTGATGTAGCCCAATGTCCACAAGTGCTCCAGCTGCCCAGAGTCACCATTTTCTTCAATATCCAAATAAAAGAACCTGCACCCTCATCCTGCCTCTGTCTGCACACAAGGAACATAGTCCCCTCCAAACAGTTGTGAGAACTGGGAAACAGCCCGTCAGCTCTTGCTTCCGAGTCCCACTGGACGTCTCCAGCACCTCTGGCCACTCCACCTCGGATTATAGCCCAGATCGGCCTGAGGTCCAGTCACCCAGGCTCCTTTTAAAGTTCAGTGGCCTTATTCCATTCCAGGGTCTCTCTAATCACCTCCCTCCGTGGGCCTGTCTGGAGCCACATTGTGGGGTCTGCTCTCTTCCTTCAAAGACTCTTCTCCTAGCCCCTTCCTTCTCTTATCCCATCCCCCAAATCTCCTGTCTTCCCCTTCCAGACTCTAGGAAGACAGTTCCTGCCATCTCCTAACCTGCTCTGACAACTCTGAGAAGCAGCAGAAACTTTGAAATGAGAGTTGTCTTCGAAGGATTCTCTGATCAGTTTCTTGGGGAGCTCAGGTCCGAGTACAGGGCTTCCCTCCCCTACCAGGAGCCCCTTTCGGGAGAAAGAGGGTGGAGGTGGGATAGACCAGGCCATCGCAACGTTTCCTCTCCCCACTTCACTCCCAAAGTTCATACTTCGGATCAAAATGCTCGTGACTTCTGAGTGTCACCCGCCAAGGTGACATGATGACATTAGTGTCCCTGAAAGTAGGGCTTATGTCATCACAGTGTGAGGAAGCCCAGGCTTGGAGAAGTTAAGTGACACCCAAGGGGCAGAGCCAGGGTTACAATCTCCACACTTGTTGCCTCTTAGCAAAATAGTAAAGGTTAAGACTTTCCTTTCAAGGGAGGAGCAGCAGATCAGTGATTCTGCCCCTGGGTCCCAGGAAGCCACTGAAGCCCACACTGGGAGCTGGAAGGGGAAGAGAAAAAGCTCCAAATTGGAGCAAACGCAGCAGCTCCTGTCCCTAAGGGGAGGGAAGTAGGCTGGATGCTGTGGTGCCAGCTGGCAGGGATGAAGGGCCGGGGGCCTGTCCCTGGGCCTGGGCCTTCTCAGTGACCAGCAGCGGCCTCTCTGAGTTGTCATCCACTTGTCTCTGATTCTGCCCCCAAAAAAACAGGCTTTGGGGGGCTGCGGTGGGGGAATATGGCTGAGCTCTGGAAGGAGGACGCCTGCTTGCTGCAAAGACAGTTTGGCAGGGCTTCGAGGAGCAGCCCCCTGAAAGCCCCTGCTGCTGATGTGACACATCAAAGCTGGCATTGAGACAGCACAGTAGCGGGGAGCACTCCAGAGAGGCTGCGCTCAAAGCCACCGTCCTCTCCCCCACCATGCGGGCTGCAGGGGGTGCTGCGCCCCACCCGGACCTGCCGACTTTCAATCCGTGTTCTTTGACTGGCTGGCACCCCCCTGGGTCCCCCGTACCTGTTTGAATGCTGCCTCCTGAATGGGTGTTTTCAGGGAGGGAAGATGAATCTCGGGAAAATGGCCTCAGGATGTCAGGAGGGGACGAGAGAGGACAGAGAAGCATGGAAGGGGATGGAGGAGACACGAGGGGACGATGTGGAGGGGAGGGGCGGGCTGCTTCTTGCCCACCCCTGACTAGCCGACCTGCAGAAGCCTCCCTGGATACCTGGGAGGAGAGGGCACTGGCAGAAAGACACCTTCCCTGTCAGGCAGGGACTCTCCACCCCCACCCCAGCTTCTCTGTACCTGCTGCCCCGTTCCCTCTCTCCAGGGTCTTTCCTTTGAATTGTTCTGTATATGAGCTGGCCCAAGTCTGTTCACTGAGCACAGATGGATAAGTTATTTGGGGGTAGGAAAATGGCAAACTCAATCATTAGAGGTGGTTGAGGGCTATCTAGTACCCCCACCCTCGCCACCAGGACCTAATGAAAGCACAGCGTGGACAATTTCTGCCACGTGCACACTTATTAAAGCACCATGTCTAAATGAACAGGCCCTGAAGGGCTCACCCAGCCTGCTCGAGAAGCTCTGTGTTGCCCCAGCTCTACGCCCCTTAAGTTCTCCAGCAGCACTCAAGTCAGACACAACAGCATTCCAGAGGCAAGTTCTGGTCACTCGGAGCCCTCGCAAATGTATATTCTAGAGTTAAATATTAAGGCTTTTCTTCAGCATCACTAGAATATTGCA
>NW_007726287.1:625038-628509 GCF_000696425.1 Galeopterus variegatus | reverse complement strand
TGCTGCCCCGTTCCCTCTCTCCAGGGTCTTTCCTTTGAATTGTTCTGTATATGAGCTGGCCGAAGTCTGTTCACTGAGCACAGATGGATAAGTTATTTGGGGGTAGGAAAATGGCAAACTCAATCGTTAGAGGTGGTTGAGGTCTATCTAGTACCCCCACCCTCGCCACCAGGACCTAATGAAAGCACAGCGTGGACAATTTCTGCCACGTGCACACTTATTAAAGCACCATGTCTAAATGAACAGGCCCTGAAGGGCTCACCCAGCCTGCTCGAGAAGCTCTGTGTTGCCCCAGCTCTACGTCCCTTTAAGTTCTCCAGCAACACTCGAGTCAGACACAACAGCATTCCAGAGGCAAGTTCTGGTCACTCGGAGCCCTTGCAAATGTATATTCTAGAGTTAAATATTAAGGCTTTTCTTCAGCATCACTAGAATATTGCAGGGCCGCCACTAGCCGTAAGGACACTTTAGGAAATTGGGAAAAGGTGCTTGTCCCCCTGGGCCTGCAGGGCCCCACTCTAGCATCCCCATCTTGGTGAAAGGAGTGTGAGGTAGATCTCCCCTGCCCTTTGCCCCCTCAGCTGGGCACTTTCGTATGACACCCAGCAGCACACCTGTGCAGTCATGGCCAACCCCAGGCAGAAGCCCCTCCCTGCCATTCCTGGGAGGCTGATTTGGCCCTGATGTAGCTTGAGATGTGTGGCTTGGGGCTGGCCTGGGGGGTGTCTCCTGTGGCAGAATATTTGGGGAGGCTGGGAGTAGCACTAGTGCTTAGTGATCTCAGGTCAAGGGGACTTTTGGGAGTGGGTTTTCCAGGGGCATTGGTGGCTCTGGGGAGCTTGAGGCTTGGTTGGTAAGTTCAGATCAGACTTGGTTTTGAAAACGGGGGTATGGATTTTGGTCAGAGAAAGTTCAGGAGAGAGAAAGCAGAACAAAGGCTGTCTTCAGCCTCCTCCCACGTGCGTTCCCACCGGAATTTGTCATTCCCAAGCCTGGCAGGGCTCTGGCTAGACGGCTTGGGTCCAAGTCCTGCCTCTGCTCCTCCCTGGCTCTGTGACCTTGGGGAAATGGCTTGACCTCTGTGAGGCTCCGCTTCCTCATCTATAAGAAAGGGGTAAACGCAGTACAGATGGTACAGGCTGTCATAGAAATCGAATGACGTCATGCGTGACACCGTGCCTGGCACATAGTACAAACTCAACAAATGGTAGCCCTCGTTATTACTACTCATTGAGCAAATTAAGGAATTTGAGGTTTTATTAAATCACCAGTCAGCAGGGCTTCCTATGCCCTCGACACCATTTTGGTGCTGGGGCAGTGGTCTACAGGTCAGTATTTAATAATCAGCTCTCTGGGGAAGGAAGCCCTTATTTGTAGCATTTGTCCACTTCTGTTGTGTAAACACTCCTACCATGGCCAATTTCAGGTTACCGACGTGAGGTCACTGAACACGGAATTGGGAAGACGTGTCCACATTCAGCTCTCCCGTGCCTGTGCAAGACAGTCCCTCCCACACACTGCTGTCTGGGATACAATGACAGTAACACATGGTCCCTTTTCCTTAAGGAACTTCACAACCTACTGGGGACACGGACACGTGGGCAGGCCATTAGAATGCCGAGTGGTTAGTGCAGTAACAGAGTTGGCATCGAAGATTACAGAGCACAGGAAGCAGCCCCCACCCCGGCCTGGGAGGGTCAGGGAGGGCTTCCTGCAGGCAGCGGCGCACGCTTGGGGCTGAGCTCTGAGGGAAGCCTGCAGTTACTCAGGTGGAGCGGGGGAGGGAGTTCTGGGCACGGGCACAGGACAGCGGGAGAAGAAAACTCAGGGAAGGGAGTGGGACAGCAGAGGCTGGAGGAAGGGCAGGGGCCAGATGGTGGTCCTGGGCTTTATAGAGGCCACGGGGGTCTGTCAAGGGTGCTGCCAGGTGTGTGCCCTTTTGAGCTTCACGCTGCAGGTTCGGGCCTCATCCTGTGTGTGTTGTCTTTCCTTCAGACAGTCCCCAGCAGGCTGCTCATCAAACTGATCCAGGACCGGCTGGCTGAAGAGGACTGCGTCAAGCAGGTAAGATGCCTGCGTGGTGCCAGCTCGGGGCTCCTAGTGAAATGGGGGCTCCGGTACCAGGATGTGGGGTCTGGGGGGCGTCCGTTCATGTCCAGGTGCAGAGATGATCGGAGGCACACAGAGAAGGTGAAGCAGACAAAAAGGAGCTTGGCATAGGTCAGCCTGCAGATGTGGACTTCATCTTGGGAAAGAGCTGGCCCACTCACAGGACAGCGCTAAATGAAAGGCCAGCTGCAGAAGTGTGGGACAGTTAAGGCAGCCAGCAAGCGTAGGTCAGCCTGCAGATGTGGACTTCATCTTGGGAAAGAGCTGGCCCACTCATAGGACAGCGCTAAATGAAAGGCCAGCTGCAGAAGTGTGGGACAGTTAAGGCAGCCAGCAAGCTGTGCTGAAGTGCCTGGGGACTGGCAGTGACAGGAAGCCATTACACCCCTGGATCTGGAGGGGCAGGGAGGGGTGGCCTAGAGCCGTGGCTGCCATGGGGAGGTGGAGGACAAACCACAGTGCCAGGGCAGAGGGAGAACTGGGGGTACAGACTCTTGCCTCCTGTCCTTCAATCTCCTGCCAGTGCCTGCTCTGGCCTGGCCCAGCGAAGCCAGAGGCAGGAGTCCGAGTGAAGCAGTCCATCCTGGCCAGCCTCCTGGGGACCAAGGAGGGTGGGGAGGGCAGGGACGGCTCTGAAGGGGCACTGATGGCACTGCCATAGGGGGCCTTTACACACACGAACCCTGCTGGGTCGGCGCTGTTACCTCCGGCTGTTACAGATGAGGAAACCGAGGGTGGGCCACGTGCAATCTGCACGTTTTCTCGCAGTCTGCCACTGGTCTGATCATCCTCTTAGCAGTGTCTCTCACAGAGCAAAAGTTTTTAATTTTAATGGAGTTCAATTTATCACTTATTTGAATATTTATTCCATTTTAATCTATCTCTTGTGTTTTTTTACTCTCTCTCTCTTTGCGTAGTTTTTTTAGTGGATGCTCCAGTGATTACAATGTACACACCTTTTCACCATTTATTTGGAGTCAGTATTTCACAACTACAAGCAGAGTGTACAGTCGCGGCCCCTTTACTCTCCTTCATGTTGTGGTTTTCTCGTGTATTACACTACAGTCATGTGCCACTTAACGACGGGGACATGTTCTGAGAAACGCGTCATTAGGTGATGTAGTCCCTGTGCAAACATCACAGAGTGCACTTACACAGCCCCGGTGGTATAGCCTACCACACACTCAGGCTACGTGGTATAGCCGCCGTAGTGTACATACACAATACATAAATGAAGACCATGGTTGTGTTCTAATAAAACTGTATTTACAAAAACAGGTGGCAAGCCAGATTTGGCCTGTGGGCGCTGTAGTTTGCCAATCCCTATTCTAAATAGTCCTTTGACATGATCGTTAAAACATT
>NW_007726287.1:619661-624608 GCF_000696425.1 Galeopterus variegatus | reverse complement strand
GGGCGCTGTAGTTTGCCAATCCCTATTCTAAATAGTCCTTTGACATGATCGTTAAAACATTTCTGCCCTTTCTCTTCAGCTCTAAATACAAAGCAAGCTTGCACCCAGGAATGTTGGAAGAAAGGTCGGCTTAACCACAGACTCTCAGTTCAGCTGAGTTCCCTCCTTGTCCCTGGCTCCCAAGAACACCTGACTCAATGCTGCATGCTCCAGCTGAGTGCCCGTTGTACGCGCTGGCTGCATTGTCCCTGCTGCTGGGACCCTTTCCCTGCAAGCCCGCACCCTCCTTCTCACTGACCCCACTACGGGCACGATGGTCCCACCTGCCTTGGGCTCATCATCAGCTGGAACAGAGCCGCTCGTGACCAAAATGAGGCCGACTGTGAGAAGGGCTGGGACGGGGCCCATAGCAAAGTGTAAAGGAAAACCCGGGCCAGGGGAGTCGAGTTGTAACAGAAGCCACCAGTGATGGGGACTGGGGCAGACTGTGGCGGGACCGTCGGAGGCTGGGGAGGGGCAGCCGGAAGTGAGGCAGGGCCAGAAAATGCAGTCCCCACCCCGACTCCATCCGCTTAATTCATCCAACCTCAGGGCACCTTTTCAGTGGGTCACCCTTTTAAAGGTTTTCCACCTCTTTTATTTGGGAGATGCCCAGCCAATCATTTGTCAGGGAATACAGGGGAGGGAAGAGCATCCTATGCGATTGGAAATGGGCCGGCACTTTCCCATTCAAAATGCTCTATGCCTTAATCCATAGTTTATTATGCATTTGCCAAGTCGAATTAAACTCTTGCGTAGCAGATCACCAGGCTGGAAGCATTCGAGTCTGACTCCCTTCTCTTCGATCTTTAAAGCTAAGCTGTGTTCTCCTCTTCGTCAGCCATAGCTACTCATCACATTCGGCCAAATACAGAGGGGTGTTGCTCCTTTGGCATAAGTGTACCCGAGTCGCCGGGACTGGAACCCCTCGGCAGGGCTGGGGACTGTGTTTAAAAGCACAGCTGGACACAGCCTTACATGTCAGGTGGTGGTTTGAATTCAATATGCCAAGAGCTCCTGGAACACAGACTCTTCAGTGTTGGTTCTAAACACAGGGAAAGGGAATAATTCTGCAGTTTTTATCCCCAGGAATAGCACCTGTCCTGAAAAATGTGGGCTACTCATGAGCCAGAGTCACCACCCCTGCCAACCAAAAGTCCCAGTGGAGGTGGCTCCACAGTCTGTTTCAGTCCTAACAAGGGCAGCAGGACCCCCCATGCCTAGTTGTAGAAGATCCCCCTTTCCTTCGTCAGATTTCCTGGTGACTCCAAACCACCTGGGATCCAGAAACTCGAGTGGGAGCTGCTGTGTCCCAGCCAGCCTTTCTTTTCCAAGGCCCTCCCTCATGGTCAAGAGTGTTTCTTTGACCAGCTGCCCAGGTGCAGCAGAAGCTGAGAACCAGAGCCCAGCTGACCCCTGCAAGACGAAAGGCTCTGGGATGCAGGCGGGCAGGTGGGCAGGCAGCCCAGCCCCTCCGGCCAGCCCTCCACCTCACCCCGAGAGAAGCTGGACCTGAACTGGCACATGTCTGAGCCTGGCAGCAGGCATTGTGCCCAGCACTTTATCCGTCCTCACACGATGCTACGAGATCAGTGTCTTTATTGTGCCCCTATTACAGAGGCCAGGCCTGAGGCATGCCCAGAGCCACACCGTCAGAAGTGGCAGGGCTGGACCAGGCACGTGGTACACAGGGCCGGCACTTCGACTCGTGGGCTGTAGGGTAGGGCCAGGCTCTGCAGCTCCAGTGGCAGCTCAAAGGCTGTCCACTCTTAGCCATGCTTTGTGCCAGTCACAGGCCCCCACATGTCCCCATGCAACCTGATATGTCTCTCCATTGCTGCCATTAGCAAATGCCTTGCCAAGATTTGTTGATACTACCTGCCTCCCTGGCCAGTGTTTCCTAAAAGTACTCATTCGTTCATTCATTTGTTCTCTTACGCAACAAATCTTTACTTTCCTAAGCAAGGGGGTCAAAGCAGTGAACAAAAGAGTTAACTAAACACCTTGCTTTGAAGGAGCACAAATTCTAGTCACGGGGAGATAGACAATACACCAAATCAGTGCGCAAAACGTGAAGTCATGACATCGTCTGGAGATGGGCCTGGGGCAGCACAGCAGGAGGAGGGTCCAGCAGGCCCGGGGTAGCGGGTGTGTCATGCAGGGTGTCTCTGGGCCCCTCTCCCCAGTCCACACCCATAACTGGTGCAGAAGGCCGAGGGCAGGATGGAAGCAGAGAGAAGGAAGAAAGAAAGAGAGAAACGCTGTCATGTGATTGGTGACCCTGAGCCAACTGGCATGGGAGACGAGGTGTCTGGATGCCACCAAACAACCCTCAAAGTCGCCATGCTTTCCAACCTCGAACATACAAAACACCATTTTGTGTAAGTTACTTCTGCAAGTTACTGCATCCCAACTGGAGTGTTTTCAATGTGCATCTGGTCAACCTGGACTCCAGAGATGCAAGGTCTTGGACTGGATTGCTGAACGTCATCTGCACATCCCACCATTATACACAGCCCCTGGGAACTCGTGCCACCTTCTTCTACTCCCAAACTGAAGAGGTGCCACAGTGTTTAGTCACAGGATCCAGCTGACCTGGACTGCTTTGTTTCTATGATCTTTTAAAAAAATCTTTACATCACTAAGTGATGTATTTTTGAGAAAATATGGTGGTTCTCTCTGTGATTTCAACTGAATGTCCCAAACTTACCCTCACTGATCTAGAATAGTTTCTCAAACATGCATTTAACTTCTGTAAACCCTTCTTGAGCTTACTGTCTGCGCACTCTTCGCATAGTGCATCTGCAGTGTGGACAGAGTACAAGACCAGGCCTGCTAATACCCTGCCAAAAACTGCCACCATCAAAATGACGATGACATTTATTGTATTATTGATAGTACTACTTATTATTGATTGCAATCATATTTATAATGATATTTATCATCATTATGAAGATTATTTTGGTGACGGTGGTAGCTGTTGTCTGGACACCTGGTCTGGCGCTGTATCGGCTGCATGCCATTGCAGGTGCACCTCGCCTGTGCAGAGGCTGCAGTGATGACACTGTGGATGGCTACCATGGACTGGGAACATGGCACATGCAGCCAGGGCTGGGCACCATGTCCAGTACCACACTGAATCTTCACCACAGCCCTGTGGAGGTGGTGCTGTCATCACCCCCTCACAGACGCAGAATCTAGGGCTTGCAGAGTTGTGTGTCTTGTTGCAGGCCCCTCAGTAAATCCCAGAACCAGGATGCAAACATGGCGCCATGCTGGTGGCCACTCTGTTCTGGTTTCAAAGGCTGAGTCTCACCAAGGCATGGGCAGCATTACTCTGGCGAGAGCTTCTCTTCCTTAGGTTTCCGATTCCCCATCTATACAATGACAGAGTTGGGCTCGAGCACGGCAGTCCCCTCTGCCCTTACAGTTCTGCGATTCTGATCATGCCCAAGCCGTTGTTACCTGCAGAGTAAAGAAAGATCTTTTTCAATTTGTTTTAAAATTTCTTCTAAGCTTCAAGGGGCATCCAGTACCTTTTTCATCTCTTCCCGGTGGAGACAGGATTTCAAGAGTAAGAGGTTAGGCTTCTAATTATGTGCTTTGGTTGTTCAAAAACAAAACAAACCCTCATCCAAAATAAACAGGCTTTCTTGCTTTTAGGGAGAAAAATGACACATATGCATATTCATTTATATGGTAATTATTATTATTTAGCTACACAGGGACCAGAATTGGTAATTTAGAGCACAAAAGGAATGCAGGGATAGCATTCAGGGAAAAATAACGCAATCATAACCCATTAGGATTCTGTAGTTAATGCTGGGGGTTTTTTTCTTTTCTTTTTCTTTCTTTATTTCTTTCTTTTTTTTTTTTTTTTTTTTTTTTTTTTTTTTTTTTTTTTTTTTTTTTTTTTTGTCTAATGCAATCTCTTTGAAGATTTCTTTTGAAGTGACCATCCAGCATATTAGAGAAATTAGCACTTTGTATTGGAACTATCAAAGGGAAGTGGCTCCCTGTTGCTCAGTCCATTCTTGCCATGTGACACCCTGGTCAACAGGGGACCCCACAGAGAGTTCCCGCTAAGAAGAAAGCCCTCACCAGATGTGTTCCCTGGACCTTGGGCTTCCCAGCCTCCAAAGCTTCGTTTTCCAGCCAGTCTGGAGCTGCGGACTTGCACATACTGTCCAGACCCTGGGAAACCGAGGAAGACATCAGTAAAGCTGTGCCAATCCCACCCTCCAGCAGGACCCTGACATAACAGCAAGGATGGGAGCAGATGCCAGCAGAGCCTTGGCGAGACCTTGCACGGAGCCCCCACAGCTCACGACCCCCTCCCTCCTGCTTTTCCTTTCCCAAGTTCCATTCCCTCAGCCTCCTCTTTAAAAAGCCCTCAGTAGATATGAATCTTTGAGATGGCTTCAGCCTAACCTTTCTCCTTCAGGCTTAATGGAGAGGTGGGTCAGCCTAACACCTCTCCTCAGGTCACTGGTGTTCCTGAATATAAGCTGACTTCTGTTTTCACCAAAAAAAAAAAGGAGGTGGCTCTACCCATTGGGGATCCATTAGCCATTCATTAGGGACAATCAAGTTCTTGAGGTCAGAATGTGCCCAGATCTTCAGATCACATCTCTAGGGGAAAGGAAAGCTAAGAAATAAGGCAGTGAGTTCTGGAAATTTGGAAGGAAAGGCTCAGCATCAAGAGATCCTCAATTCGGGCCGGCCCGGTGGCGCACTGCTACAGTGCGCCGCTTGGGAGTGTGGCAGCGCTCCCGCCAAGGTTTCGGATCCCACGTACAGACCGGCCGCTCACTGGCTGAGCGAGGTGCGGGCGCAACACCGAGGGTTGCGATCCCGTTGCCGGTCCCGGTCCGGTACGGGCGCGACACTGAGGGTTGCAATCCGTTG
>NW_007726287.1:613409-618661 GCF_000696425.1 Galeopterus variegatus | reverse complement strand
ATCCGTTGCCGGTCACGAAAAAAGACAAAAAAAAGGAAAAAAAAAAAAAAAAGAGATCCTCAATTCAACCTTGACCAGAGTCAGCATTTGTGCTTTCTTTTTATCTGAATTACTGAGTCCCTTTCCTTTATCAGGCACCTGACTATCTCCCTGCAGCTGCCCTGGTTTCTTCCCAATCCTTTCCCCATGTTGCCACTGGAGGGGTCGCTTTTTAAAAAATGAAGACATTTCTTTCTTGACCACAATACATTCATTCATATAGTTCAAAATCAAAAGGTACCAAAGTCCCCCTCTCACTCCTGTCCCCTAGCCACCCAGTTCCCTTCCCTGGAGGCAACTCACGTAAACACTTTATTGAAAGTACCTCCTTCTGAAGATTATCGTGTACATGGAGAAGCATTTGTCATTTTTTGTTGTTGTTCTTGAATCATAATTGATGATACATATTTTGGGGATTCGGTGTTGACATATGTTGATCAAAT
The DNA here is from genome assembly GCF_000696425.1 of Galeopterus variegatus. NCBI lineage: Eukaryota > Metazoa > Chordata > Mammalia > Dermoptera > Cynocephalidae > Galeopterus > Galeopterus variegatus. The sequence continues at coordinate 618,179 of NW_007726287.1, read as the reverse complement.
CAATATTACTAGTATGTATATTGTTACAAATTGTACTTACTCTTCATGCCCCTTGTCCGGTCTCTCCCCATCCCCCTCTCCCTCCCCCCTCCCACCGCTGACAACCCTAGATTTCTTCTCTCCCTCTGAAAGAGTAATGGTTACTTTGTTGATTTGTTGTCTAGATGATCTGCCCAATGCTGAAAGGTGGGTTGAGGTCCCCCAATATTATCATAGAGCAGATGCTTCTTCTGTCACTCTGGAATGGGCTTTGTGGGGAGAGACATCCTCTTCTTCTCTTTGCTCTTTGCTGGTGACTCTCCTTGTGTCAATGCACTCCAGTGGCTGGCAGACCATCTGCATGGTGGTTTTGATGTCTAGCCACTTTCACAGCAGCTGTGGTTACTGTGGTGGCTGTGGTGAGTCACCCACATGGAGGTGATGTTTTTGGCATGCTCCTTGGTACTGGTGGTGTGCATGGTTGTGGGCAGGGGCATCCGGTAGCATTTGTCATTTTAAAGCAAATGTGATTGTGGCCCTCCATGGCCTCCCATTCTTCTTGACACATGTTCTTAGAGTCCTGTGTGTCCTGGACCTGCCTGTGGCTCAGCTTCATCCTCTACCTCTCCCATCCCCACCCTTCCAGTCCTCCTCCTGTTCAAACTGCCCTGCCCCACTCAGGCTGCCTGGGACAGAGTGGTGACTCCCCACAATTTCCCACCTCCTGGAGTCCCCCCATGAGTGGGGGCAGGACTGCTAGAATATGGCAAAGGTGAAGGGGTGTCCCTTGTATGGTTACATCACATTAAATAAAAGTGTGTCTTAGCAGACCAGAGAGAGAGATTCTCCTTGCTGCCATGTTGGAGACACCTATATGGGCACCATGTGAACCATGAGAACCAGGGGCAGCCATCAGCCTCCAGCCAGCAAGAAGCCAGAGCCTTCAGCCACACAGCAGTAAGGAAGTGGATTCTGTCAACATCCTGAAGGTGCTGGGAAGAGCGTCCTTCCTCAGTCAAGCCTCCAGATGAAAACATGGCCCAGCCAACACCCTGATTGCAGACTGGTGAGACCCTGAGCAGAGGACCCAGCTCCTGACCCAACTCTGAGTCCCAACTCAGATTCCTGACCCTCAGAAACTGTGAGATGATAAGTGTGTTGTTTTAAGCCACTAAGGTTGTTATGCAGCAACAGAAAACAAAAACACGGGCCAGCCCCATGGCTCACTCGGGAGGGTGCGGCACTGGGAGCGCCGAGGCCGCGGGTTCGGATCCTACATAGGGATGGCTGTGCACTCACTGGCTGAGCGTGCGGATCACACCATGCTGAGGGTTGCGATCCCCTTACTGGTCAGAATAAAAAAAAGAAAGAAAGAAAGAAAACAAAAACACATGCTCTGTTCACCGCCTGCACCATCCCTGCTTCTCAGCTGGACAACAGCTTCTCATTCCTGCTCTGTCCTCTCCCATGCCCAGCCAAGGCTGGGCATCCTCTGCCCTGTTGTTCACAGCATCCTGCTCTCCTCCTCCACACTTTCATAGTTGGATTCAGGCATGTGAGTCTGAGAGGTCAGGGGCAGAATCCCCTAACCACTCACAGGGCACCTGACAGAGACTCCATGCTCAGTAACTAGTTATGGAATGAATGAATGAATGAATGCCATCTGGATAATTCCCCAGTTCTGCACCACCATAGTAATGAAATCTTATCCCAACTTGCTGTTGGCCCAAGGAGGGGAAGGTGTTTAAATTCCACAAAACTATGCCATCAAACCGGAACGTCCAAAAGTAGGTTTTGACAACAGGAGCAGGTTCGTCTTCAGGCTTTTTGGGAGAATTGTTCTGGTTATTGCCCTGGCTTGGTTTTATGTGCATTGTGGAGATCTGTTTAGTGACTTCCCTCCATGCATCTGAGAATTGTTTCTATTATTAGTGCTTTCAAGTTTCCCCTTTGGCCTTGGTCTCCTACATCTTGATCAAGTTCAACTCTGCACCCTAAGCACCATGAGTCCTGGGGATTCAAGTTTTTGAGAAATGGCTTCCAGTCTGATCTTGGTGTCCTATGCCGTGAGATTTCCCTATATTCTCCTTCTTTGTTCCTTTAATCAACTGTACCAAGGATTATCCACCAGGATGCTTGATTTTAAAACACTAAATAAAAGCATAATAACATAAAATGATTATGCCTTGTGGCTGAATTCCAATTTATCTTATCAATATTTTTAAAAATCGTCTTCAGAAATCATCCTACCTAAAACCTTTTATGAAAGGGGAAACTGAGGACCAGATGGAGGAAGGAACTGGCTGAGGTCAGAGGACCAATGGGCCAGAACAGTGGGGTATTTTACAGGCCACCACATTGAGGCTCTTGGTTACCTGGCTGCTAGGCCAGGCTTCAGTGGACTCTGTGAGCTTGTACCAGGCCCTTGACAAAGGCATTTTTATTTCAGCAGAACCAGACTGAGTTGGAATGTCACAGACTGGAAAATATCTGGCTAAGAGAAAAAGAAGACATGTTTTAATGTCTGGGTGCCACTCCCACCCCCCAGCTATAGTGGGAGGAGGAAAGACCTGTGCCCGATTCTGATGGCTTGTCAGGTGGTGGGTGTTTTTACTCACGAAAAGGCAGAGGGCTCCGTGTGTTAGGAATGCAGTTTTATGGGGCTCCAATCGCAGCTGGTGTCCACCCTGCTGGCCTGTGCTGCCCATAGGATGTCAGGTTGGCAGAAGCAGCTAGAGAGAACGCAGAAAGGAACTGGGGGTGGGAGGCCTACTCAGGCTTGGGCGCCCTTCTGTGTGCAGCGCCCTGTAATTCACAGCCAGGCAGAGCGTGGACTGGGGGCACCGCAGTGCCCGGTCCGAAGCAGCGGCTGTCTCGCGCTCACTGATTGAATGAGAGAAAACAAGCAGAGTGCTGAGCATTGTGCTGGCCCTGCAGCCACCGAGGCAGGGTGAAGACTCTGGGTGGGAACAGTCGGGATCATTCACCAGGAGCAGGAGACAGTGCTTCTTCGCGTCTGCCTTGAGTTAGGAAACAGGGCGCTGTACCCTCTCGGGGTGGGCTTGTGATCTACCAGCGAGTCTTCAGAACCACAGCCTGAACGTGTTCTGTGACAGCCCCGTCGCTGCGTGGACGAGCATTAGCCGTCTTTTGAATGTAGTGTCTGCGGCAAAAAATCAATGCAATTTCAGACCTGTCAGCCTGCGCCCTCTCCCCAGCGCTTGCCTTGGTTATTCTTTTCTTCACGTGAGTTTTCTCCTGGGACTGAGTCCTCTGCTCTGGAGGTCGGGCCTGTTGGAAAGATGACTGAGCATCACACATGAGGCCGAGCTCACAGCAGGGCCGACTCGTCCCTTCTAAGGTGCAGGTGGGCCGTTGGGAAGGACCCTCAGGGTGACTGAGGCAGGAGCCAGCTTCCCCGATGCCCCGCTGGTGCTCGATGCCCTCCTTGGTCTGCACTCTGCCCACGTGTCTCCTCTCTCCTCATCCTCTGCCTGACGCTTGGAGGACCCACCAAGCTGAAGCCACCCTGTGACAGACAAAGCCAGATGTGCTGCATCTTTGCCGGCCCTGCCTGCTGTCCCCCGTGCTGCTGACGGAGGCCTGCGGAGGGAGCTGCCCCAGTCTGCGTGGTGGTTAATGGATCTAAACATCTCTCATTCCCCAGCACCCCCTCAAGAAGTCTCCCTGACTCTCCCACAGAAGCAAAGCGGGGAAAGACGGAACCTGTCCACCGGGATGCGTGCTTAGTTACAGGGGATGTGAACGGGCCTCTCCTTCAGGTCATTACAAAATGTTACCTTGCCTCCCGACTCCTCAGCCCTGGGGTCTGGTTACAGCAAAGATCAGGAAGAAGGAAACAAAGGCGGGCTCAGCCCAAACACAGGTGCTGAAGAGCAGAATCAGTCCTTCAAGAGAAAGACACAGTCATGGCGAGCCAACATTTATCAGCACAGACTGTGCTCCAGAAACCGGGCCAGGCTTGGAGACATTCTCCCATTGACTCTGCAGAACTGTCCTGCAAGGTTTCCAGGGACAAAGACTGCTGGGGCACCGGCTGTGCTCAGTGACTGTTCTAGGTCGTGTTGGGCTCAGAACGGAGGGCTTCCCGGGCAGGGAGGTGGTAAGTGCTGCCATCGTTTCCCTTCTACAGGTAAGGAGACTGCAGCTCAGGAAACCCACCCACTGGCCCCACGGGAGGACAAATACATCACCTAAAAGAAAAAACAGACCTTCTAGAAATGCACTGGGTTCACAATGTCTGGTTCCATACCATCTCCCTCCTGGAGCTGAAGAATGCATGCTGGGATCAAACGCACATTTTAAAAATATTTTTGGCAGCTGGCCTCTACGGGGATCCAACCCCTTGCCCTTGGTGTTATCAGCCCCACTCTCTCCCAAGTGAGCTAACCAGCCAGTCCCTCAAATGCAGACTTTTACCAGCTGCTGGACCTTGGCCACGCCCCCCTGATTCCTAGAGTCAGGCAGGTCTGGGGTGCACGCTGCAAGCAGGTCACGCCCCCAGCCCTGCAAGTGACAGCATTGGCTGGGGGCGTTTCCTTTACGGCACATAAAATGCAAAATTCTGCTTGGTGTTCACAGGTTAACTTCTTTTAGACCTCATTTAATATCCCAGAGACAGTTATTTCACGATAGACGGGGAGATGACGGAGCCTACCTTCAGCTGTGGAACCAAAGTCTACGATCTACGTGGTGGGTTTCTAGAGTCTATCCATTGTCCCCACACACACCTTTTTGGTCACAGATTTACGCTTCCCTGCCCGTAACATG
>NW_007726287.1:607254-611895 GCF_000696425.1 Galeopterus variegatus | reverse complement strand
GGATCCCACATACAGACCGGTTCCCGCTCACTGGCTGAGCGAGGTGCGGGAGCAACACCGAGGGTTGCGATCCTGTTGCTGGACACGGAAAAAGACAAAAAAAAAAAAAATTTTAGTTATTGAGAACTAATAAAAAGTGTCTTGAACACACACATCTGTGCTTTACCAGATTTTAACACTCTCAAGGCCACTGGCTTTGAACCTGCAGACCTGGGAATAATGCTCCTCCTGCATCTGCACATTTGTATAAAAAGGTCACATGTGTGTCACTGACTTGCAAGAGTGGAATTTGACACTGTTGTTCAGAAATTACTCCAGCATATTTCAGCATTGGATGAGCAAAGTCACTGTTGGCCTGTGCCCACAAAAAGGCCAGGCAGAGCCCGGGGCATGCCTTGCCTGGGTGGAAGAGTCGAGGCAAGTTCAAGAGCGACCTGCTCTGCTACAATCGCATACCTGTAATGCCAGCAGGTGTCACGTATTGTTTGAGAGTAAACTTTGAAAGAAAAATTATTGCTAGTCACCTTCCAGGTGAGTTTAATATGGAAGGCTTCCTAAGATTTAATACGGCAGGCTAAGATTTTCATGTTTTTGTATAAACCAAAGTAACTGGTGCTGGGGCAGTTTGGTGTCAACTATTCTGTGCGCATGAAAGTCGTCTCGTTGTTCCCCCTGGTTGGCTTTAGAACACATCAGTATCCCAACCTTGATCTTTTAAGATGCATTTCTTTTCTGGCTGATAAAATATCTTTTTCCCCCTTTTATATGTTGGGACACCACATAATATTTCATTAGGAAAAAAAGAGGGGAGGGCATTGGGCCTTTGATGCGTCTAGAGATGCTTGCCCTGGTTTAGACTTTGGGCCGAGCGAATCCAATTTATTGAATCCAAATCGTCGGCCTCAGATTGCCTCCTCGGGACTGTGAAGAATCAGCATGCAGCTCCAGGGGACGCCTCAGATGGAGCCTGCAGTCGGAGCTGGGAGCCAGATCCAGGCGGTGCTGGGGGAAAAACCCAGGGGAGTGCCCACACTCGGGCTTGGGAGGAGACAAAGGGCACGCATCAAACAGGCAGAGGCCCAGAGAGCAACAGAGTCCTCCCACGTGAAGTTGCTAATTGTGCTTTAATAATAGTCCGGAGGGCCACAAAGGCCAGTGTTCGCACAAAGCAGGACGGCCCGTGCCGCATCAGGCCGCGCTCTGCTGGGCCTCGCCAAGTTCCCTCGGCTGGCTGCCTTCTTTTCTTTCCTTTTTTTTCATCTGTGACATCTGCTCAGTGCTTGTCCCTCCTGTGATACCATACCCCTCGCAGCTGTGCAGACCTCCAGCTCCGCGCTGGCGCACGGAGTGCCCTGAGCATACGGCCTTTTTGATGTGTGATAAAACAGAACCGAGCCACGGGGGTATGGAGAGCGGAGGCAGCAGAATATCAATTAACCTGCTCTGAACAAAGCTGCCGCTCCAGAGTGGAACAGACATTCCACGGAAGTGTCAGGAAGATGGATAATGTATTCTAATTAGGGATTGACGGATACCTCTGCATCGAGCCACTCCTGGACGTCAGAGCCACGAACCTAACAACGCAGGGCTGTTGTGAATGTCCCAGTGTCCTATCATGGCAGTTGTTGGATGCTCTTTACTCATTTATGATTTGTTCTTGCTTTGCCAGAATTTGCAGCCATTAAAATTCTCAGCCAAAAGTGCTGTTTCCCCTTGAAAGTGCAGTCCATTCTGTAACTGGGCAAATGACCGCTGGAAATGCAAGAGTTCTGGGAAAGATCTCTTCTGAGGCTAAGCCCAGAGCTTCCATCATGAGGATGCTTCAGGACCAAGGTGACCTCACACAGAGGCCTTGGTCGAGGTGCTCCTCTCTTCCTGGTGGGCCAATGTGGACCAATTTGGGCCAGCACAGGAAGAAGAGTCTCCCCAGGACCAAGGTGACCTCACACAGAGGCCTTGGTCGAGGTACTCCTCTCTTCCTGGTGGGCCAATGTGGACCAATTTGGGCCAGCACAGGAAGAAGAGTCTCCAAGTCTGCCTTTCCCGTAGACATGGGGCTGCTCTAATGGGGTACCGGAGCTGCTCTAGGGGTTCCTCGGGGACCCTGGTTCTTAGCACCTGGATGATTGTACCGTCCCTCCCCCAAGTCAGAGCAGGCCTGGGGTTCACTTCAGAGTCCCCCACCTTCTTTCTGGAACTACACACCAGCGAGGCCAGGCTAATTAGGGAGATGTTCTGCATTTTGCTACACTTTTCCTGTGTAATTGGAAGCCCCACTTTCTCCAGCGAGAAGCCAGTGAGAGCTGTTCCCCTGAATAGTTCTAAAAGCTTTGGACCACATACTGATATCAGCTGCAAATTTATGGGCGAGATTATAATGATTGCTCAGTAATGCAATATTAAAAGCAGAGGTCTTTCTCTGTGCCTAGCAAAAAGATGGAGTTCCAACCTTCTTTCAGCTTCAAAAAGTGACTCAAAACAGAATTACCAGCCCTCATACTAGAAGAAGCAATCAGTGGGCTCCTAATTCCTCCCCCATCCAAATAAAAAATAAGGGGATGTGAATTTAGCTAAAGTTCAGAAAATGTTGGTTCGGCTTCCAGAGATGAATGAGGGAGCTCCCAGACGCCGCGTCTCCTGGTTCCTGCGGCGTTGCTCACGTCTGTAGATGTTTGCTCTTTCTAGGAGCTGCAGCCCAACACTTGGCTGGCTGTAACAAGGACTTGGGGGAGCCAAAGGCTGTTAACAATTTTTTTTTGCACTTTTGCTTTATTAGTTCTAGAAACCAGGAGTTCCATGGCTGTGAGTCTTCCTGTATAATTTAAGAAATTAATGAAGGCTTGACTGATTTTTCCTACACTCTTTATGCTGTAAATTTGTTTAGCTGTTTTTTAACTGTCAGTGGAGGCTGTTAGAACCTAAATATTTTAATATTGAAGAAATGCAGGCACTTTTTGTTTTTAAGAAAAGACATCTCTTACCATCACCCACACTGTGTTCTGTAACCCAGGTGATGTGGATGATGAGTGACCTGGAGTCTGAGGCCACCCGTATGGGCCCATCCTCAGACCTTAGAGGAACTGAATTCTCATAATGACTGGGAGGGAGGGGTCTACGGCAAGTGGGACTCCCTTTGGGGCACCAGCGTCAGAAACCTCAGCTTCAAGTCTGGTTGCCTGACCCCCTGCCCTGCAAGATCAAAACTCGACATAATGTGCTGCTTTATTTTACTCTTCCAAAGCTCACTTTACTCATTTATCTGGATATCAAGTCTAAAGCATTAAATAGTGTGTGTGCGTGCACATGTGTGTGTGTGTAACTCTAGACTCATGGGATACGAAAGGACTTTAGAAATTGTTTAATGTGAACATTGCTGAGGGACAAAACAAAAACAACTTAAGCAAATAGGAAGATAACTTATGACTGATACTGTAAAAATGTCAATTCTTCATGAATCAATCTACACATTTAATGTCATTCCAAAATCCTAGTAGGGTTTCTATTATGGAACTTGACATAATATTTTTGATGCTTACCTGGAAGAATAAATTTTGCAAAAAAAAGAAGGCGGAGTATATTGTATTAGATATAACAGTAAATTACAAAACTATAATCATTTAAACATTTAAACGAAAATAATTTAATAATCTACAGGCAGAAAGAGGCCAGAGTCGAGACTGTGTCAGCATTTAGACTATGATAAAAATGACATCAGAGGGGGAAGGACAGGTGGTTTTATAGATGAGGTTGCCATAGNTATGATAAAAATGACATCAGAGGGGGAAGGACAGGTGGTTTTATAGATGAGGTTGCCATAGGTGGCCAGCCACAAGGAAACAAGTCATATCACAGCCTCATGTCATTCACAAAATAAAATGTGGCTCTATTAAATGAGCAAAAACATAAGAGAACACAGTTTAAATGCAAGTGAATATTTATTAGCTTTTGTGGTGGAATAGGCTTTTTTATGTATCCATACAATGCCAGTATCCGAAGAGGAAACAGCATTTGATTTGGCCAAAAACTGATGGGTTAAAAGCACCACCATACGCAAAATTCAAAGGCCAGAAACTGCAGAAAATGTTGGCAACACTGTTTGCCTCAAAGGGTTTGTGGTAGTGTTTGCCACATGGGTTGATATTCTTAATATGTAAAGAGCTCTTGTAAGTAAAAGGATGAAACCCCAAGGACGAAGTGGACAGAGGGCATAAATAAACATTTTGGAAAACAAAAAATTTAAATAACCAGTAAACATATAGAAACAATGTTGAAACTCACTAATCAAAGAAATATACATTAAAGCAGCAACGCTGTATTTTGCAGGACAGATTTCCCCCCAAGATAATGCCCAACATTGACAGAGATGTGTGGAAACAGGTGCTCTGCCACTGGATTCAAAAACTGGGCAATTTTGTAGAGTGATATGGCAAAACATGCTCAAAAATGATGAAAGAAGGTATCGACTTTTAGAAATTTATCTTGAGGATATTCAATATGCATCAAGATGTACGGGGACTGGCCCCGTGGCTCACTGGGGAGAGTGCGGCGCTGGTAGTGCCGAGGCCATGGGTTTAGATCCTATGTAGGGATGGCCGGTGCGCTCACTGGCTGAGCGTGGTGCAGACCACACTGTGCCGAGGG
>NW_007726287.1:604725-605536 GCF_000696425.1 Galeopterus variegatus | reverse complement strand
GGATGGCCGGTGCGCTCACTGGCTGAGCGTGGTGCAGACCACACTGTGCCGAGGGTTGCGACCCCCTTACCAGTCAAAAAAAAAAAAAAAGATGTACGTACAGCATTTTTCTTTTTTAAATGGTGAAAAACTGGAATCAAACTAAAGTAGAAACAGTATGGGATTAGTTAATGTTTGGCAGGTCAATTCATGCAATAGCACACAGCTATGAAAACTTCTGGGAGAGGAGCATTTTGTGATATGGGAAAATGTTTGTAAAATGTCTTTGTTGTGTGAAAATAACAGATTATAATTAATTAATTAGGTGCTAGTCTGTATCATTCTTTATTTCTCTGAAATCTCTGATTTGATGAATCACCCTCTCTGGATGTACATGTTATTCAATGCTAGAGACAATCAGGTAATTTCTGTCCAGCCTCTGCCTTCTCTAGAAGAAGAGTGTCCTTCAAACTAAAACAACAGAAGAAACATGGCAAAAGAGAACTGAATCACAAGCAAGGCAAAGAGAGAATTTTGGGGGATACGTCCCCACTGCCTGGCCACTCCCCGCCAAAAAATATCTGTCTGTGATGCCTGGCAGGAGGTACACCAGAAGGTTAAGAGTGGCTTGTTTGGGTCTGTGTTGTTGTTAGTGGCTTGCATTATTATTTCAGCTTTTCAGTATTTTCCACATAGTGTACAACGATTGTGTATTACTTTCACATTCAGATTTAAAGAATTAATAAAAAATAAATCTTCTAAACCAGTTCCCCAGCTGTAACAAGATGTAGCTGATGTCTGGGAGATTCCAGCCCTGGAACAAGTTAGCTAC
>NW_007726287.1:597084-603890 GCF_000696425.1 Galeopterus variegatus | reverse complement strand
TTAAAAGCTCCCGTCTATTATTTCCTTTTAAAATAATTTTTAAAAGGGGCCGGCCCGGTAGTGCACTACTACAGTGCGCCGCTTGGGAGCACGGCAGCGCTCCCGCCGAGGGTTCGGATCCCACATACAGACCGGCTGCTCACTGGCTGAGCGAGGTGCGGGCGCAACACCGAGGGTTGCGATCCCGTTGCCGGTCCCGGTCCGGTACGGGCGCGACACTGAGGGTTGCGATCCGTTGCCGGTCACAAAAAAAGACAAAAAAAGGAAAAAATAATAATAATAATAATAATTTTAAAAAAAATCTAAAAGTAAAAATGAATGATTACTTCTCTAAATCCTTTGTCTAGGGCTGGATCATGGACAGCATCCCTGAGACACGGGAGCAGGCTCTGCTGATCCAGACCATGGGGATCGCCCCCAGACACGTCAGTGAGTAGCTTCCAGAGGGTCCCCCCAGCTGCAGCCCCCGGGGGCAAGTGGGCACCCTGCCCTACATCGCTGGCTCCCCAGCACCCACCCCTAGCCCAGGCACCACCCGACAGGAGCGTTGGATGGGCCTGTGAGCCCAGTAAGAAAAAGGACAGCACAGTTGAATTTTCACAAAGTTAAATGTATTCCAGGCTTGTTCTAAAAGAAAAGTGGGGTTTTGTTTTCAGCTTGGCGATCCCTTGTCCCATATGCCACATCTGAGAGACTCTCTTTAGGAAATCATCTGGAATGTGGCGAAAGCATTATGTGCAAAGATGTCTGTTGTGGTGTTAGGTATGAATTGTTGTGAATTGTTGGCAATTGTGGGCTGTCCTCTGTCCTGAGATTATGTTCTTTGTGTGTTGGTGCTGAGAAGACCTTTCTTGTAGGAATTCATGGGGATGGGAGATGGTTGTTCTTTAAACAAGTTGTTGGCCCATGAGATTCGAATGTGCGGCAGTCGCTGGTTTTGTGAACTTGCCTCGTTTTGCTCCTTTTCTTTTCTGCCCAGTTGTGCTGAATGCTCCAGACACCGTCCTGATTGAGAGAAACATGGGGAAGAGAATCGACCCTCAGACTGGAGGTATGGCCGTCTCCACCCCCACCCTTCCCCCTGGGGTCTCAGAGACAATTGCGGTAACAACCCCGCCTGCCATTTACTGAGCACTCACTCTGCTCTGGGCACGTGCAGAGTGGCACGTGAGAGGACACGCAGACAAGCGGAGGCTCAAAGGCCACCGGCTGGGCTCTGAGCTGGAAGACACCTGGCCGATGATAAGTTTCAGCAGATGAGGAGACAGAGGCCTTTCTAGGCTAGAGGAGAAGACTCGTTTGTGACAGAACCAGGCTGGAGTGTGGATTGTGATGCCTGGGCACCCGGGCCTTGAGCCCGCTCTGCTGAGCTCGTCTCCTGGCTCAGGGCCATGCACAGTAACCAGGGGATATGTCTCTGTTTCCCCGGGACAAACGCTGTGCACCCCAGGTTCTCTGCTATGGGTACAGACAGTGGCATGAGTGCCATCTGGGAGAACTGGTAGGTGTTGCAAGGGACAGGACTCTTGGGCTTGAAGACCAGACAGTTCAGTAGGATGCTGGGTTTTCAGGCCTTGGTGGCAGATAGACCTGGGTTTGTGGATCCCTGGCTCTGCCCCTCTCTAGCCATACGGCAAGGGATGCCCCTCTGAGACACAGTTCTCTCCTGTACTCGGGCATGAAAATACTAAAACCCACTTTGTGGTCGGATTGCTGTGAGGACAGATGAGAGTCTGCGGGCAGGAGCCTCCAGGGATGCCCCTCTGAGACACAGTTCTCTCCTGTACTCGGGCATGAAAATACCAAAACCCACTTTGTGGTCGGATTGCTGTGAGGACAGATGAGAGTCTGCGGGCAGGAGCCTCCAGAGAGCCTGGCCCAGAGCTAGCGCTCAGAATTCACAGCTGCCCTTCGTCCCGTGCAGAGCATCGTGACCACTGTTTTGTTATTGTGACTAGTAACAATAACAGTATTAAGTTATCGTTACCAGTATGTTATTGTCACTAGTCATGATAGCAATGGTAAGAGCAGGCCCAGGGTCAAAGCCACATCTGGCACTGCTGGTGCTGGGTGACTGTCCTGATGCGGTCAGTCACGCCCCTGGGATTCACAGGCTCTGGCCTCCAGGACAGAAGCGGCTTGGCCAGGAGTAGCGGCGTCCTCAGCGGCCCCTGGGTGGGTGATTCTAACCGCGTACCCCTTTCCTTGCAGAGATTTATCACACCACCTTTGACTGGCCCCCCGAATCTGAAATCCAGAACCGTCTGGTGATGCCAGAGGGCATCTCGGAACTGGAGACGGCTCGGAAGCTGCTGGAGTATCACAGGAACATTGTCAGGATCCTGCCCTCCTACCCCCAAATCCTGAAGGTCATCAGTGCTGACCAGCCCTGCGTGGACGTCTTCTACCAGGGTAAACACAGACGGGCGGTGCCAGGACGTACCTGGGACCTGGGGATCAAGCCGTAGATGGGCCCCACTGGGAGACTCCGGTCTAATGTCCTCCACTCAGGAGTGGCCACATCTCCAGCCCACAGCAGATCTGACAGTGGTGGGGGCGGGAGGAGGAGAGATGAGGGAAGGGTGAGAGGGACACGGTAGCAAGAAGTTTAGCTCTGATCTTGAGGCAGGAGGAAGAGAAAATACGTAAGGATTCAGACAAAAACAAAAACCAAACCCACCACCACAAAATCCAGAAAGCAAAACCAGTGAGGAGCCATAACACAAGTCAGGTGTGGGGAGTGCACTTAGAGCAGGGGTAAGCAGCCCCCCGCCAGGCCCTGCACGGCCCCAGCAACAGCAAGTGTTCAAGGCAGCTTCACAGAAACTGTCCGAAGAAGCCCATGGAGGTGGGGGAGGGGTGATGGCTGAGCCCTGAGTCTTTGGAGTCCAGGGATCTGTGTACAGATCTCAGCCCCAGCACATGCCAGCTGCACAGCCTTCAGCAGCCCTCCACCCCTCTGAGCCTCAGTTTTGTCACCCCTAAAATGGGAACAGAACCCGTGCCTTTCTCCCAGGTGTAGGTGAGGATGAAATGAGAGTCTCCAAATCATGTATCCACAGCCACGAGCCCAGTAGCTGGTGCAGAAAAATGGCTCAGTAAACGTCAGACCTGACTGCTATTATCATCCAACATCCTGTCCAGAAAGGAAAGGGAGAGTTAGAATAACTCTATCCCCAAGTAACTGTATTATAATTTCTGAAAGTCTTGCTGAGCTCCAGATGTCTCAAAATCCAGTTATCCCCTTCCATGCAATGCCAGGTAAATGAAACGTTTAGTCTGCTTTGACACAATAAAAGTAACACCACAGATATTTAAGACTCTTGACAGTTTACAAAGTCCTTTTTTTTTTTTGTATATTTTCTCAAATCTTCTTCAAGAACAGTTTTGCTTTGGTGGGGAGTTGCTTCTGGGCTTGCTCAGACCTTCCCCGCTAGCTCGTCCACCTCTGCTGCTGGGGACATGCTGCAGGACTGCATCGCTCTGCACAGAGCCCAGAAGCGTGGTTCTGCCTGGGTGGCATCTGCAGCACAGCCTCGCTCTCTGAGGTTGACATCATCAACCAACGGGTGATGTCTGGAAAATGATGCTACTTTTAAAAATGCCAGGCTCATGATGGCTTATAATTTTCCAGTGATTTTTGCATCTCGGAAGGGTCTTTAGTAGCAAACACTGCACTCTTAAGATAAACAACCGCAACATTTATCCTATGCCATGATTCTGAATTTACACATTAATTACTTTCAAATTACTTAATTAAATATAAAAGTTCATATGATTGTTCATAAAGAATTCATGCTTGGAATTGTAAATAAAAATGTGAGTGTCTGAATATTAATTATTATTAATTAATAATGGAGAGAGATAAATTGAAAATTGGAATGCAAAATTCTCTCTGTGTTGTTTTTTTAATCTCTCTGCAGTGCATCCAGCAACCACATATTTTTAAAAAGAATAATGAGATGTTGAGATTGTCTGGGGGATCATTACTTCTAATTAACTTGGTTATTTACTCTAAATTAAGCATCGTTTGTAAGCAGGCTGCTTTGCCTGTAGTATTTGTGCTTTTCAGATGCACTAGATTATGGAAGGTCTGAGAATAAAGAGCGTCTTGCTTGCTTCCTTTGGGTTTCTTCAAGCCCAAAGTGGGGGAATGTTACCCATGGCAATGGGTCTGGGAGAGTCTCACCAATCCCCAAGTAACTGTATTATAATTTCTGAAAGTCTTGCTGAGCTCCAGATGTCTCAAAATCCAGTTATCCCCTTCCATGCAATGCCAGGTAAATGAAACGTTTAGTCTGCTTTGACACAATAAAAGTAACACCACAGATATTTAAGACTCTTGACAGTTTACAAAGTCCTTTTTTTGATATATTTTCTCAAATCTTCTTCGAGAACAGTTTTGCTTTGGTGGGGAGTTGCTTCTGGGCTTGCTCAGACCTTCCCCGCTAGCTNAGAACAGTTTTGCTTTGGTGGGGAGTTGCTTCTGGGCTTGCTCAGACCTTCCCCGCTAGCTCGTCCACCTCTGCTGCTGGGGACATGCTGCAGGACTGCATCGCTCTGCACAGAGCCCAGAAGCGTGGTTCTGCCTGGGTGGCATCTGCAGCACAGCCTCGCTCTCTGAGGTTGACATCATCAACCAACGGGTGATGTCTGGAAAATGATGCTACTTTTAAAAATGCCAGGCTCATGATGGCTTATAATTTTCCAGTGATTTTTGCATCTCGGAAGGGTCTTTAGTAGCAAACACTGCACTCTTAAGATAAACAACCGCAACATTTATCCTATGCCATGATTCTGAATTTACACATTAATTACTTTCAAATTACTTAATTAAATATAAAAGTTCATATGATTGTTCATAAAGAATTCATGCTTGGAATTGTAAATAAAAATGTGAGTGTCTGAATATTAATTATTATTAATTAATAATGGAGAGAGATAAATTGAAAATTGGAATGCAAAATTCTCTCTGTGTTGTTTTTTTAATCTCTCTGCAGTGCATCCAGCAACCACATATTTTTAAAAAGAATAATGAGATGTTGAGATTGTCTGGGGGATCATTACTTCTAATTAACTTGGTTATTTACTCTAAATTAAGCATCGTTTGTAAGCAGGCTGCTTTGCCTGTAGTATTTGTGCTTTTCAGATGCACTAGATTATGGAAGGTCTGAGAATAAAGAGCGTCTTGCTTGCTTCCTTTGGGTTTCTTCAAGCCCAAAGTGGGGGAATGTTACCCATGGCAATGGGTCTGGGAGAGTCTCACCAACTCTGCCAAGTCTCATCTGTAGCATGGGACAAGAACAATACATCCCTCGTGAGATTGTTGGGTCAATCAGCTGAGCCTATAGAGTATTTAGGTTCAGCAATTAATTCAGGCTAAAGATAATGATGATCGCGACTTGAAGACAGTCCATTTTAGCTCACCTGTGCCTTTAGTTCTGAAAAGAGGGGATTATAGTATTTCTAATGATCCTTCCAATTAAAAAATCCTCCAAAGATTTGAGAGTTCAAACTTTGCATAACGAACATATCCCAGTGGTTCTCGATTGTGGGCAATTTTGCTCCGCCTCCATTCCCTTTCTGGGGACATTTGGCAAAGTCTGATAACATTTTTTGGTTGTCACAACTTGGAGTTGTGCTACTAGCACCCAGTGGGTAGAAGCCAGATGTGTTTCTCAATATGCTACGATGCCCAGGACAGCCCCCACAGCAAAGAGTCATCTGGCCTCAAGCGTCCATAGTGCTGAGGTTAAGAAACCCTGGCACACCTGTAGATGGTTCTAGGGTGGCCATGTTCTGGAGGAGGCATGTTGGCTCGGTCCTTTGCCCAAGAAGGCACACTGGCAAAGGCAGATTGGCAGGAAGTTGTAACAGGACCACTCATAGTTGACCTTGCCCAGGGTGGTCTGGGGCCTTGGCAGGAGGCAGGGCCTGGGGAAGGAGACCCTGCTTTGAAGGCTGGCTCGGGGACTGGCACAGGTCTGAGGCCTCATCAGTGGGCAGCTCCCCTGGCTCAGGTGCTGGAAATGCTGCCCTTTTATAGCCTCGCCAGCCTGTTCTCACAACTCCCCTCTTCTGTGCGTGGGTGGAAGTGATCTAGTTTAATGTTCAGTAGCTTTTCCCTGTGACTTCTTGGCATTCAGTGCCCCCCGTGGTGCAGGTCGCCTCATTGTTGGAGATGCCCACCCCGTCTCTCGGCTTCTTTGTTCATCAAATGCCAGGGGCACACCACAGGCCAGGGCTGTGTGGCTCCCCCTGCCCATTCCTCTGACCTATTTGATCACTGACTCTTTGGAGGCTTGCAACAAAGTTGGTATCACTGGAGTGCGGCTGCACAAATTACTCTCCACCAATTCCCGAGTCCTTTAGAAGTCCCCATGTGCTCGGCCCCTGCATGGCCTGATTCGTTTATCAAAGCCCGTGTCTGACACTCGGGTGCACCCAGCAGCAAGCCAGTGTGCACCTCCCCTAGGAGACAGGCCGGTCCCGAGGGCTTCAGGTTAGAGGCTCAGGCCGGATTCAATTTAGAACCCTCCCAACCCAATAGCGGGTGTGGAGCCTCCGACTTCAACACAGCCAGCCCCCATTCAACCTGGAGGGATGTGCAGACGCTTGCACCATGTTTTTGAGACATTCCAGGGCAGTGCTCAGAGGGTGGTTTCTGTGGATTTCACTGCCCCCTCCCTGCCTTGGTGCCCAGGCCTGACACATAATTCCTTCCCCTGCAGTTTCGCCCTTGGCCGCTCAGCAGATGCATGGAGGGTTTCCATGGTGCTGTAAAGGAGAGAAATAATTACTGCTTT
>NW_007726287.1:595458-596750 GCF_000696425.1 Galeopterus variegatus | reverse complement strand
GAGGGATGTGCAGACGCTTGCACCATGTTTTTGAGACATTCCAGGGCAGTGCTCAGAGGGTGGTTTCTGTGGATTTCACTGCCCCCTCCCTGCCTTGGTGCCCAGGCCTGACACATAATTCCTTCCCCTGCAGTTTCGCCCTTGGCCGCTCAGCAGATGCATGGAGGGTTTCCATGGTGCTGTAAAGGAGAGAAATAATTACTGCTTTTCACAGAGCCAAAGCAGAGGTGTTCTGAGCTGGTTTCCCTTTCTTTAGGACTTGGGTTTATTATCCTCATCTCCTCTCTTTGCAGCTCTGACCTATGTCCAAACCAGCCATCGATCTAATGCCCCCTTCACCCCGAGGGTGTTGCTGTTCGGGCCCGTGGGCAGCGGGAAAAGTCTGCAGGCCGCCCTCCTGGCCCAGAAATACGGCCTTGTCAACGGTGAGTGCCCCAGCAGCGGTGCCGCTTCTAGAGCCTTCCCTGCCTTCTGCCCTTCCAAGCCTTCTCGTTTTATGGGGGTGGCAGGAGCGTAGGCAGGATCAGTATCACTACTCTTCCTTGCTCTCTGCTCTTAACAATGTTCAATTAGTACATCTTTGCAGGGATAAGATTTTTTTTCTCCCAAAAATATTGCCATAAAAACATTAACCAATAAAAACATGTCTGTAGTCCAAAGAGTCAGAACATTTTGCAGTCATCATTTTTCATATCCTTCGGAGCAGACTTTTTCTGTGTGGTACACCAGAGGCGCTTCCATCCAGCCCTGGCAGCCTCCCCAGAAGCCCCAGCCCTCGCTTAATAGGGATCTGCTGTTTATTTATTTTCCCCAGTCTCGCTTGGCTCCCCCAACCCAGGTCAGTGTGTTTACAGGCAAACAATTTCTGAACCAGAGGAAGACTTCTCACTCTGCACAGTTCCAATAAATATTTTACCAGGAGGAGAGAAAATATTGAAATCAGCTCTCCAGGTCTTTCCCAGGGTTGTCCCAGGTGGTCTTGGATGCCAGCCTGTGTTCAGGAGGATTAAGGGCTGCAAAGGAGGAAGAGACTGTAGCAGGTGCACAGTGCAGGGTTGGAGGGAGTTTAAAGGCACTGCCCCCCTCCCCGAAGTGTTCCACAAGCCTGAAAACCTCTACTTTATTTGCTAGGAAAACACCCTCAAATATATGAATATGCACATGCGTGCACCCCAAAATTATGCATGCACACCTTACACATATAGAGAGAGAACACAAATACACACACACACACACACATATGTACCATCCCAGAAGGATCAAGTTTTCAGTAGAAATGCTTTTTGATTAGG
>NW_007726287.1:584981-594521 GCF_000696425.1 Galeopterus variegatus | reverse complement strand
GCGATCCCGTTGCCGGTCCCGGTCCGGTCCGGGTGCGACACTGAGGGTTGCGATCTGTTGCTGGACACGAAAAAAGACAAAGAGGAAAAAAAAATTGCTTGCATCACTTTTTTTAAAAACTAAATTATTCAAATAACTCCTTCCCCTTTTGATTTTATGTTAAGAGTATTAGAAGACCCAATGTCCAGCAACGGTGAAGGATGACTTCTTTGTTAAGAATGAACAGTCATCTTCCTGTCCCTACACCCAAATGCTCATTTAAGTGTCATACTTACTATGTGCAGGGACGTGAAATGTTATGGTGGAAGACCATTCACGGCAGAGGGAAGGTCTGAGTGACACCACAGCAGTACCTGTACCATGCACGGCTTTATTTAAGTGACTGTCTCTGTGCTGTATTTTGTTTACACAGACACTCTCATTCAAGAAAAGTATTTTTTAAGTTTCAATTGCTTTCAGGGCACCGATCATGAAGAGATGAAATGGAAAAGCTCATCATAGCAAAAGAGCCATCACAGGACACTTCGATTACTGAGCATGTGAAGACTAACTCAGAAAGTTCACATTTCTGAAAGGTGTTCTTCATAAATACAAGACATCGTGAGATTTAAGTGAACCAGTTTAGGGGGCCTGAGGCCCTGGGCCATAGGGGTCTCTCTGCAAGGCCTGTCTGCACCCAGAGCCAGGCACTGCCTGCTCCTGTGTGGTCATCCTCTGGGAAGGTTCTAATCTGCACTCTTAGGGACCTCTGAGTCATGAGATGCAGACAGAGACAGACAAACATTCTGTCTGTTGACAGACAGACAGACAATCCAACATTCACTCCCACAGAGTTTATCAAAAGTCTCCCATTTACAGTAGGTGGGGATATATGTGGGTACGATTTTTTGAAAGGTAAACGCCACCATCAATCAAAACGCTAACTTAAAAAAGAAACTGATTTGACGTCTTGACACAGTGCTGAGCAGGGGAGGGGGTGGTAATTTTTTGAAAGGTAAATGCCACCATCAATCAAAATGCTAACTTAAAAAAGAAACTGATTTGACGTCTTGACACAGTGCTGAGCAGGGGAGGGGGTGGAAAGCAGGTCACTCAAGTATTCAGGGAGTAACCTCATTTTTGTTAAAAATATGTTAGTTTATGCTCAGAAAAAAAAATCAAAGACATATGTATACACCAAACTGGTGATCTCTGGAGAGTGGTATATTCTGATTTTTTTTTTTTTAATTTACGAGCAACCATAAGGAATTTTATTAGAATAAATTGATATTACTCTTTGAGAGCCTGCTATATGCAATGCACTCTACTGGGTACACAGCTAGGGTCAAGTGTAGAAAAAAGAGAAGAACTTAAGGATCCAGGTAAGACCTGGGGGCTGGGGAAGGGAAAGGGACACGGAGGCCAGGTCGATCCCAGTACAGTCCCAGGCCGGCTGTGTCGAAGCCTTGCACCTCACAGCGGCCCCGTCAAATCCCACAGCAAAAAGCCAGTTGCTCTGTTTGAACATCTTGGCCACAAATATAATTAATTATTTTTTCTTTCCAAACTTTGAGTCTTTAGGAGAGAAGAGGCTGCACAGTATTTTCTTCATAGGACATTGTGGATGAAGGTAGTTTTTGGCAGGTGTTTCAAATCATCCTATTTCATATAAGCCTTAAAGCTGCACATTTTCCTCTACAAACTGCTTTAGCTGCATCCCATTTTAATATATTGAGTTTTATTATCATTTGGTTCAAAATATTTTCTAATTTCCCTGTGAGGTTTTTTTTTTTTTTTTTTTTTGGACTCATGTGTTATTTAGAAGTGAATTGCTCAATTTCCAAATATTTGGATACTTTCCAGATTTTTTTTTGTTATTGATTTCAAATTTAATCCTATAATGGTCAGAGAACATACCCTATATGATTTGATCCTTTGAAATTTATTGATACTTATTTATAGCCCAGCCTATATGGTCTATACTGGTCAATTCTATGTGCACTTGAAAAGCATATGGATTCTGCATTGTTGGATATAGGGCTGTACAAATGTCAATCAGGATAAGATGTTGGATAGTACGGTTTAGATCTTCTTTGTCTTTAATGATTTTCTCTCTACTTATTTAGTCACTGAGAGAGGTGTGTTAAAATCTCCACCTCAAATGGTGGATTTGTCTATTTCTCTCAGTTTTTGCTTTATGTAATTTGCTAAGTGCACATGCAGTAAGGATTGTTGTATTTCCTTGATGAAATGACCCTTTTATTGTTAGGGAGTGTTCCTCTGCCTCTCTAGTAATATTAATTTTCTAGAAGTCTTTGTCTGATATTAATGCAGCCACTCTAACTTCCTTATTGTTAGTGTCTATATAGTATATCTTGTATGTCTTCTCTTTTAAACTGTGTCCTATATTCTAAATATGTGTCTTATAGACAGCATATAGTTGGGTCTTGTTATTTTTATTTATTTATTTATTTATTTTTGTCTTTTTTCGTGACCGGCAACGGATCGCAACCCTCAGTGTCGCGCCTGTACCGGACCAGGACCGGCAACGGAATCGCAACCCTCGGCGTTGCGTCCGCACCTCGCTCAGCCAGTGAGCGGCTGGTCTGTATGTGGGATCCGAACCCTCGGTGGGAGCGCCACTGCGCTCCCAAGCGGCGCACTGTAGCAGTGCGCCACCGGGCCGGCCCCGTGTCTTGTTATTTTTAACAAATCTAGTCTGGCATTCTCTGCCTTTTAATTTAAGTGTTTAGTTCATTTACATTTCAAGTAATTTTTCTGTTGCCGGTTGCAAGTCTACCATCTTGGGATTTTTGTTGTTGTTGTTTTGTTTTTTTGTTTGTGTCATCTGTTCTTTGTTTCCTTTCCTACCATCTTTTGGATTAACCAGATATTTTTTAGTAACCCGTGTCATGTTCTCTGTTGCCTTTTCAGCTGTATCTCTTGGCTTTATTTTGCTTGTAGTTGCTCTAGAGATTAAACCTGCATCCCTTACACGTCACAGTCTGTCTCGAATTTATGTTACGCCTCTTCGCGTGTGACACAAGGCACTTGCAGCATTTCCCTGCTCCTGTCCTTTGTGCTATCATTGCTGTACATTTTACTTATCCATGTATTATAAACCCCACAATATATTATAATTATTTTTGCTTTAGAAAGTTATTTATCTTTTTAAAAAGTTAAGAAATAAGGGGGGAAAGACTTTCATATGTACCCATATATCAATACTGCTTGGTTTAGAGCCAGGTTTCCATCTAGTATCATTTTCTTTCAACCTAAAGAACTTCCTTTAACATTTCTTGTAGCCGGTGACAAATTTCACCTTCATTTCTGAAGGATGTTTTTGCTGCATACCGACATCTATGTGGACAGTTTTGTTTTTTCTCTTAGCACTTGAATTTTGTCTTCTGGCTTCCATTTCTTCTGAAGAGAACTCAGAGATTTTTTTATCGTTGTTGGCCTATATATGAAACATCTTTTTTCCCCCTCTGGCTGCTTTTAATATTTTCTCTTGGGCTGATCCCGTGGCTCACTCGGGAGAGTGCAGCGCTGGGAACGCTGAGGCCACAGGTTCGGATCCTATATAGGGATGGCCGGTGCGCTCACTGGCTGAGCGCGGTGCAGGCGACACCAAGCCAAGGGTTGTGATCCCCTTACCAGTCACAAAACTAAAAAAATATATATATATATATATTTTTTTTTTCTTCTCTCTTCATCTTTAGTTTTCAGCAATTTGACCATAATGTATCAAGGTGTGATTATTTTGTGTTTATTCTGCTTGGGTCTCAGAGATTCTTGGATGTGTGGGCTGATATTTTCCATCAACTTTTGAAATACTCCTAACATTATTTGCTCAAATATTTTTTCTGCCCCCCTCCTCTTTCTGTTTTCCAGGACTCCAGTTAAATATATGGGAGACTGCTGGATCTTGTCCTCGAGGTCCCTGAGGTTCTGGTCTTTTTTCTTCCATCTTTCCTTCATTTTGGATGTTTTCCATTGCCTGTTTTCCTGCCTTCAGATTCACTGATTGCAGCCCATCCAGTGATTTTTTTCATTTAAGATACTGTATTTTTTCACTGCAGAATTTCCATCTTTTTTTAAAAATAATTTCTATTTCTCTGCTGAGATTCCCCTTCTGTTCACTCATTTTAACTATTTTTTCCTTTAAAGTTTGAAAAATGTTTATAATAACTGTTTTCAAGTCCCGGTATGCTCATTCTGACATCTATGATTCTATGACCTGTTTTCTCTCCTCATAGGGGTTACATTTTTCTGCTTTTTTTACATGTCAAATAGTTTCATTTATATGCTGGACATTATAGTTCTTATAGTGTTGAGAGTCCGGATTGTGTAGTTTTTCTTTAAGAATATTTATTTTAAAGGAGTTGAGTTCTAACAGGCAGTCAGTTTACTGGTGGATTAACTGGATTCCGCTGAAGCTTATTTTTAGGCTTTGTTAAGCTGGGATTTGAATGTATTTACTGTAGGGTTAGAGCATCCCTGCACCTGAGGTGTGGCCCTTCTGGAGTCTCAACTGAATGTCTAGGGTGTTCAGCAAGGTCCCTCACTTTGGCTGTCAGAATGCCAGCGTCTCCCAGCACTGTGTGAATTGCCACTCAGTTCACAGCTTCCAGCAGCTTTTCTTTCCTGGGCTTTGTGGAGTTACACAAATGCAGTTTTGTTTTGACCAAAGATTCAGTGAACCCCCTTGCAGCTTTCTGGAACCCCTTCTGTGCACAGCTCCCTCCTCTGCATTACCCTCTTCCACAAATTCCAGCTGTCTCAGCGTCCCAAACTCCAATCTTTGTTTTCTCCACCCACTGAGACTGCTGCTTTGTTTGGGTTCCACTTCTCCTGTGCTGTGGTTTGAGAAGTGCCCACTGGCAGAAATCCAGGGTGAATGTGAGGCTCATTTTGCATGTTTTTTCCTCTTTGTCCTGTCTGTTTTCCAATGCCTGAAAAGAACTGCTTCATATATTTTGCTCAGTTTCATAGCTTTCAATGAGAGAAGGTAAATTTGATACCTGTTCCTCCTCCCTGGTCAGAACTGGAAGCTGAGCATGGGTTTGAAGTCACGTAGACCTGGGTTTGGATCCCAGCTCTGCCACTCACTGGCTCTGTGCCCTAGAATGGGTTACTTCACCTCCTCGAGTCTCAGTGTCCTCATCTAAAAAGCAACAGGTTGTTTTGAGGCCAGAATAAGACAAAGCACACTTGGCATATCGAAAAGTCTCAGTTACCATCAGCCCTTATTATTCTTACTTACATGTCCCTTAGCTGGTGAAGCTGCCAACCACTTTGGATAAAAACACTGCTGTAATTTACATAGTGAATTAAGCATATCGTTATTGAGGAATAAATCTTTGATGATGGTATTTGTCTTAAACATTTTGTTATCCAGTTAATTTTAGAATTGCATTTGGTTTAAGTATAGGCAGAAAACCCCTTAGCCCTAAAGGTAAGAAAATCAAGATTGCACAATGAACAACTCATGAAAGTACAGTTTAAATCTTCTGGCTTTGGCCAGTGAGGACACACTAGGCAGGGAGATGGCAGCGTACATTTGTCATTCACCGCTTGTGGGCCACACCTCCCACGTGCTGGCCACGGCTCAGCGCTGGAGACACGGTGGGGCACAACGGCGAGCACGTGTGTGAAGGGGACCTGGCGTGGTGTCGTTTAGTTCTGTGTTAGTACCTTTGGTGCATTAACTGATCCTGTTTTGTGGACACACCACCCCATGGAAACGCCTTGCCAAGTGGAAGGGCCACGGAAGCCACCCACCTGGCCAGCCTCCCCTGTGTGGTCCTGCTGTGGCTGTGAACACACTTGTGGCACCTGACTCAGGGACAAGCAGCTCTCCACCCGGATGTTAAGCCTCTGCAGCGACTCACGTTCCAGGGGTAACCGAGGCCCTGCAGGGCTCCTCTGCTGGCAGCAGCCTCGACAGTGCCCGCCCCCGCGCCATCCGTTTTTATTATGCTGCCTGCCAAATGCATTCCTTTTTATTCCGTCCTCCCCTCTTCTTCATGTCCCAGTTTCTTTTTGATATTTACTTTTACTTGGACACATACCCACACACAGAGAAACGCTTTTATTTTGTGCAGTGCTCTGGCTCCTCTGCAGTCAGTGCAAGCTCGGTTACTGAGTCTGGTGGGAGCATGTGCATACCGTGAGGACACCAGCCCCTGCCATGGTGGTGAGCGTGCACTGACCCGGACACCCCTGCTGGACGCTCTGGGCCTTGTCCTACCACTTTCTAGACAGAGAAAGTTGACGAGGACACACGGGAGAACAAGACGCTTGCTCCTAACCATCGCTGAAAGGGCCCCCTGGGGGGACATCCTGGCTGGGCTCTTCCAAGCCCCTGCGTAAGATGTCCTAGTCCCCAGGGTGAAGTTCACGTGAGGCGGAGTGGGCTCCTCAGACAAGCATCTGGGCCGGGCAGGTCCGCGGGTGGGTCTACTCCTGAGTCACTGCAGTGGCACGTGGAACGAGGCGAGGCAGGAGGCACGGGTGGGGAGCATGCATGTGAAAACCAGTGCGAGCTTTGGAACTTGCCAGTCGGCTTCAGATCCCAGTGTCAACCCAGTAGCCATGTGGCTCCAAGAAACCACCTCGCCCTTCTTGAAGCCCCAGGCTTCTCGGTGGTGAGATAGTGATAGGAATTCCTGCCTTGCAGGGTTGGCAGGGGCCGGCTGTAATGTGCATGTGCAGGCCTGGGAGGGTAGTAGTCGCGAGCAGCAGCAACGGTGGCGTGCCCAGCGCGTCCTCACCAGAACTTCCCCCGGACAGTGCCAGATCCCCACTTATGGGGGCGGGGGCAGTGGTGGTTATTAGCAGCCTATGATGATTGGTTGAATAAAGCAATGAAGGTGATACCAAGTTATAGATTTCTAGAGTTTTGAATTCTGCTGCATAGTATTCCGTTGGTGACTGGATGATCATTTAATTCCCCACTAGCAAGCAGGCAGTGGTTCAGATACAAAGACAGTGACATGCGGAGGAGGCGGTGGCAGTGACCGGTGAACTTCAGGAAGAGTGCACAGGAATTTTTTGATTCTTCTTCCAGCTTTTCTGTATGTTTTAGTTTTTCTCAAAANTATATTTTGCTCAGTTTCATAGCTTTCAATGAGAGAAGGTAAATTTGATACCTGTTCCTCCTCCCTGGTCAGAACTGGAAGCTGAGCATGGGTTTGAAGTCACGTAGACCTGGGTTTGGATCCCAGCTCTGCCACTCACTGGCTCTGTGCCCTAGAATGGGTTACTTCACCTCCTCGAGTCTCAGTGTCCTCATCTAAAAAGCAACAGGTTGTTTTGAGGCCAGAATAAGACAAAGCACACTTGGCATATCGAAAAGTCTCAGTTACCATCAGCCCTTATTATTCTTACTTACATGTCCCTTAGCTGGTGAAGCTGCCAACCACTTTGGATAAAAACACTGCTGTAATTTACATAGTGAATTAAGCATATCGTTATTGAGGAATAAATCTTTGATGATGGTATTTGTCTTAAACATTTTGTTATCCAGTTAATTTTAGAATTGCATTTGGTTTAAGTATAGGCAGAAAACCCCTTAGCCCTAAAGGTAAGAAAATCAAGATTGCACAATGAACAACTCATGAAAGTACAGTTTAAATCTTCTGGCTTTGGCCATTGAGGACACACTAGGCAGGGAGATGGCAGCGTACATTTGTCATTCACCGCTTGTGGGCCACACCTCCCACGTGCTGGCCACGGCTCAGCGCTGGAGACACGGTGGGGCACAACGGCGAGCACGTGTGTGAAGGGGACCTGGCGTGGTGTCGTTTAGTTCTGTGTTAGTACCTTTGGTGCATTAACTGATCCTGTTTTGTGGACACACCACCCCATGGAAACGCCTTGCCAAGTGGAAGGGCCACGGAAGCCACCCACCTGGCCAGCCTCCCCTGTGTGGTCCTGCTGTGGCTGTGAACACACTTGTGGCACCTGACTCAGGGACAAGCAGCTCTCCACCCGGATGTTAAGCCTCTGCAGCGACTCATGTTCCAGGGGTAGCCGAGGCCCTGCAGGGCTCCTCTGCTGGCAGCAGCCTCGACAGTGCCCGCCCCCGCGCCATCCGTTTTTATTATGCTGCCTGCCAAATGCATTCCTTTTTATTCCGTCCTCCCCTCTTCTTCATGTCCCAGTTTCTTTTTGATATTTACTTTTACTTGGACACATACCCACACACAGAGAAACGCTTTTATTTTTTTTTTCAGTGACCTTTCCCACCCCCCAGCAGGCAGCACTGAGGTTTCTTTCTTTTCTCACTCTCCCTTCTATTGAAAATTTCATGGGTGTCTCTCTGTTCCTCTCTCCTCAGTCTGCTGTGGGCAACTGCTGAAAGAGGCTGTGGCGGGCAAGACAAACTTTGGCGAGGTCATCCAGCCCTTTTTTGAAAAGCAGATAGCAGGTAGGCTTCCCCCACGATCAGCCACAACCCTCCAGGCTCTGGAGAGAACCTGCTCTGTGCGGGGCTCTCTGAGCATCTGGGGGCTCGAAGTTGGGGAACACCACCAGGAGACGGACACTGGACTTTCTCGGGACCGGGGACTCTGCTGCTTGTTCCTTGGCAAGGCCTTTGGTGTCCAAGCCTGACCCCAGGCAAGGTGAGTTTGGGGACATGGTGGGGCTATCACTGGTGATTTAGAATGCTTCTATTTCTCAGGAATGTTTTATTTTCATAACTTATAACACTTAAAATTAAGAGCCAGGGGAGGCCACAGAGCTTTCCACATCCTTTATTATTTGATATACAAAATAAATAAATAAATAAATACTGTGGGCAAATATTCCAATTTAATCAGCAGTCAGAAGCCAGCTTTGCAGATGCGAGGGTCGACCAGCCAGGGCCCAGGCACTCACCTGTTTAATGGGGGAAGCAGGACCAGATAATCTTCCGAGATCCCCAGTCTGAAAGCATTCCTGTGACCTGACCCCTAGCAAGGGTGCCTTTGAATTCATCCTGGCCCAGCTTCCGGAGTCCATAACTGAGCCGTGGAGAAGGACCGAGCTGCTGAGGCCACACAGCCCGAACTTTCCGTTCGCCGACACCGCCCCTCTGCGTGCAGTGCTCTGGCTCCTCTGCAGTCAGTGCAAGCTCGGTTACTGAGTCTGGTGGGAGCTTGTGCATACCGTGAGGACACCAGCCCCTGCCATGGTGGTGAGCGTGCACTGACCCGGACACCCCTGCTGGACGCTCGGGGCCTTGTCCTACCACTTTCTAGACAGAGAAAGTTGACGAGGACACACGGGAGAACAAGACGCTTGCTCCTAAACCATCGCTGAAAGGGCCCCCTGGGGGGACATCCTGGCTGGGCTCTTCCAAGCCCCTGCGTAAGATGTCCTAGTCCCCAGGGTGAAGTTCACGTGAGGCGGAGTGGGCTCCTCAGACAAGCGTCTGGGCCGGGCAGGTCCGCGGGTGGGTCTACTCCTGAGTCACTGCAGTGGCACGTGGAACGAGGCGAGGCAGGAGGCATGGGTGGGGAGCATGCATGTGAAAACCAGTGCGAGCTTTGGAACTTGCCAGTCGGCTTCAGA